>NW_010398449.1:36872-40973 GCF_000710305.1 Buceros rhinoceros silvestris
CTCTTTCTCACCGAGAAGCTGTGGCTAGGCAAAGCTGAGACCCAAACTTTGCAAATTTTCTTTTGTTCTGTAAAGAAAGCTTCATACTCAACGTGCCAAAGCCATGGCTGAACAAGGATGTTCTCTGTCTGGACACTGTTAGGAAGAGCTGACAGCCACTCAGGAAGAACTTGGGAAAGGGTTGGAAACAGGTTTGCAGAAGCAGCACCTCTTTTTGCTTACGAGGTGCAGATTTTGCTCCAGTAGAGCTTCCTCCTTTTCGGGCAGAGTCATCTGCGCTGGGCAGCAGAAGTATCTCCATCAGGAGCTGGCAACTCAGGAGAGACCCAGACCTGCACTTTAAAGGTCACAGGCAAGGAGTCCAGGTGAGGACATCAAACTTGGGAGTGAGGGGGATGGAACACGCTGGAGTTTCCTCCGCTTCTAACAGCCTTTGCTTCCTTTCCAGACCTACCCACCATGGAAAACCAAACCACAGACTTAGACTGGTCACTGACAACAGAGTTTGACTACAGCGATTCAGCGCCGTGCATGGGAACTGAGGAGAAGCACTTTGCCGCAAAACTCCTGCCACCGCTCTACTCTTTGGTGGTGATATTTGGCCTCACGGGCAACCTGCTCGTCGTCCTTATCCTGGTGAAGTACAAGAGGTTGAAGAGTATGACGGACATCTACCTGCTCAACCTGGCAATTTCTGACCTGCTGTTTATATTCTCTCTCCCGTTTTGGGCTTACTACGCCGTTCACGACTGGATTTTTGGGGAGGCGCTGTGCAGGATGCTCTCCGGCATCTACCTGCTCGGCTTCTACAGCGGCATCTTCTTCATCATCCTGCTGACCCTCGACAGGTACCTGGCCATCGTGCACGCCGTCTTTGCTCTAAAAGCCAGGACGGTGACCTACGGCATCCTCACCAGCGTTGTCACCTGGGCGGTTGCTCTTTTTGCCTCTGTGCCGGGGATAGTGTTCCACAGAGCTCAAAAGGAACACACACGTTACACCTGCAGCGCTCATTACCCACCAGACCAGAGAGAGGGATGGAAGCAATTCCTGACCTTAAAGATGAACATCTTGGGACTTGTTATTCCGATGTTCATTATGATCTGCAGCTACACACAAATTATAAAGACATTGCTGCAGTGCAGGAATGAGAAGAAACATAAAGCAGTCAGGCTTATTTTCATCATCATGATTGTCTACTTTTTTTTCTGGGCACCATACAACATTTGCATTCTCCTGCGTGATTTTCAAGGCACATTTTCCATCATGACTTGCGAAGGCAGTGGACAACTGCACATAGCGACCCAAGTGACAGAAACCATCTCAATGATCCACTGTTGCATCAACCCCATAATTTACGCCTTCGCTGGAGAAAAGTTTAGAAAGTACCTCCGCAGCTTCTTCCGGAAGCAGATTGCAGCGCACTTCTCCAAGTACTGCCCCGTTTTCTACACTGACACTGCCGAACGAGCGAGCTCCACCTACACACAGTCCACTGGAGAACAGGAGGTTTCTGCTGCCTTGTGAGTTGTGCCGAGCGAAAAAGTGGGACTGACTTTTCTGAAGTCAAGCCTGTGATGGACGTTTGCAGGATCCATCCTGGATACTGGCTCTACAGCAGCTGCCAGAGATCACAGACCACGGGTTTACCACAGCTGGGACCTGCCCATCCTTCAGGGTGTTTGCACGTCAACAAAAGGACATATCACATTAGCTACCTGTGCCAGCGTGGGACTCAGCACAGGAAAACTGTCCTTTCTGCTGAAGGCAGAGCACAGTTTAGCATTTCAGGGCCCAATCTCCCCCAAAGACTGCGGGGCTAAACCAGCAGGCTCCTGAACTGAGCATCTGAAGTGAACTAGAGGTCAGAAATCGGTTCTTTGGAAACATCTCTGATGTGCCTTACACAAGGTAACTCACTCGCTTCAACTTCACAACCAGCCTGGTTGTGTATCTCTGTAAATAACGTGAAATTACTGAGCAATGTGATATAGAATCTTTACAACTGGTACGGAAAAATTTTATACCCTTAGAGACAGATATTTCAGGGTATGTTCTCTGCTGTATCTGCTTCCGGTACTTTTTCCTCTGCTGTATTTTCCTCTGGGGTATTTCCTTGGTTGAGTATCAGCCTCTTGGATCCTTCTCGTAATAGTTTTAACTACGAGGTGTAGTTAACCTGAGAGTTTGGTGTCTCAGCAGGCTCTCTTAACCCACTCCTCGTTTATATACTATTTGTACTAGAAAGCTAATAAAGTGACCTATCAATGATCAGAAAATCAGTGCATGTACTGTATTGTAAAAATAAAGTATTGCACATGGAGCTTTAACCAGGTTAGACCAAAGGTGGGCAACAAGTCAACAGGGCTTTAGCTTTTTAGGGCAACAACTTTGCTTGCCACTCTCCTAGCCTACATAAGAGAAAAGCTGTGAAACATGAAATGAAGGCTGTCACGGCTGTGAAACCACACGAGCATTAGAGGTGTGAAAATGAGTTCTGAACAGGGTTGACCCAGATGTTTTTAGAGATAGACACATATTACAGACATTTAAGTCATCAAAACATATGAATAAGCAAAAATATTCACTGTTCTACAGAGCCAAGGGCATAGAGCATCTCTTTGGTTTAGAAGCAGGTATCACGTGGTTTATTTCCATGAGTTGGGAGTTCCACAGAGAGCAAAAGCTTCCGTAACTACTAAGACCAACAGTCAAATATGAACGAGCTTCCCCATTAAAGCTCAGATCCCACAAAGCACTTGAACACACCGAAAAAACAGAAACAAACATGGGGATACTTGTGTGCTTAAGATCATACCATTGTCACACTATTTACTGCTTTAGGGCAACTTGTCCTTTCTGACATTTCTTTATTTCCCTCAAAACATCTGGGTTGGGACAACTCTGGTGACAGGAAGTGAGAAGTGAGCCTGTTACTGCTGCTCTTACCCAGCAGGCCAAGTGCTGTTCCCCAGCCCCTCCAACCACCTTCCCAATCACGTCTGCAAAGCAGCAAACCTTTCAAAGAGCACCCAAGAGGTCTGACATTGCCAACTGCTTGTGAAAGCAGGGAGCAAACCCGGGAAATCTTTGCTTAGCAAACCACCCATTGTAAGTTATTCAGTTCTGTCATATTAAGCCCCACATCTGGACTACATCCACGTGGGAAGTAGAACAGAGGTACCACACCTTCCAGCTGAGCGCGTTTTCAGCTGCACTCTCATTTATAAGGCCCTGTGCATCGGTTACCTCTGGATGTTGTGCTTTTAGAACAGGTCACTATACCAGTACAAGCAGAAACTGGCTAATTTCTGCATAAAGTGACAAATACATTTATTTTTAAAAAGACATTGGAACATACATGTAGTAACTTCTAGGCAGGCTGGCTTCTTTTTTTCCTTCTAGAATAGCTTTATGAAAATACTTTTATATTTTATTCTGCTCTTGACAAGAACTTCCATTTGGCCCTTAAGACACACCTTGTCTTTAAGAGGTTACTGTCTCAGGAGGGCTTTGACACCAGGCAGGGCACATGTTTTGACCAATGCTGCAGGAGCAAAGTACAACAACCAAACATGCATGGGCACACTGACCAAGTTTTTTTTTTTAGAATAGCCAAGAAGAATGAAAGCAGAAGAGAAATTCCTCCTGCTGACAGGTTGCTATGATGCTGGAAGAGAGGCAGGACAAGCTCAGGGTTTTACAAGGGGACTAATTACCAGCATCATCAAATAACACAGCGCCATCAGGATAACTCCAGCGTTCTCAACTGCCTGTCACTAACAGTCTAGTAGTAAAGATGCTGGTTTGGTTGCCACTACGCTTGGGTTTGGGTTTACAGCTGGCAAAAGCACTCTCTCACATAATTCACTGACCCTGCAGACTAAGCGCCTTTAAACCCAGCAAGCACACCAAAGAACCCTCAGCGCGTTCAGGACCTACCCTAGTGACCAAAGAGCCCACAGTTGCAGCGGGCTTGTGCACACACTTCCCTTCAGTCCTTAAGCGTGTGGTGCCATCATGTGCCCGTGCTGCGAGGCTTCATGTCACCAACAGCCGCCACCCCGGCGACGCCTCTGGCGCTGTCCTCTCAGAACACCG
>NW_010398450.1:0-3661 GCF_000710305.1 Buceros rhinoceros silvestris
CCAGAGGGGCTCAGTCCTCGTTTCTTAAGGCTGATTTGCGCCTGAGGCCATCACGGCTGCCTGGGACACACTGCAGAACTCTTGGAGGAGGCATACAGGTCTCAATGAAAATACTGATGACGCTCAACTGAAAACATGCATGTTGTTGTTCTCTCTTGAGAAGAGAGAAAGGAGCATCCTCTGGGCTCGGGAAGAAGCTCAGTGAGGGTCACCTCCTGCCTGCCGAGGATCTGTGAGGGACAGGAGGCTTCTCACAGCTGCTGGACTCTGCCCCATGACTAACACAAAAGACCCGAAGAGAGCTATGGACTCCTCTCCGGTCACCCCCAGCTCTGCAGCAGGCCCTGTTACCTTCTCGCAAGTTTTCGGGCAGCAGTGCCAGCTGATGGAAGCAGGTAAGAGCGTGATGCACACCGGTACAGCCTCAACATCCTGCATCTCACCTCCTGGTCTGCAGTGTCCTTAATCTCTTCCCTCCCCTGTCCTGTTTCCCAAGTTCTTCCCGAAACCTGGTGTTTTCCAGGGGGAAATTTGGAGTGACCCCCATCGCATTTGCACACCTGCCTCAGCTTCTCCTCAAACCACTTACTAGCTTTGTGTCCAGGTAGTTACAGATTTGAGGCAAGGGTTGGGTTGATTGTATGGTTTGGGTTGGTGTGGACTGGAATAGGCTGTTGTTCACCTGACAGTGGAAGTTTCCACTACTTTTAGATGTGTGCACAGTGTGTATAGTGAGTTTTCCAGTTTTAAGATAATGACATTCAAGCTGGAGGTTGATTTGCTGCTTTGGAGGGCGGCTGTTGCAGGACAGAGCGTCTCTAGGTGCGTGGAGCTCTGCTCTGGCGTTCAGTTCTGTGAAGGACAAAGTGTTTGGGTGTTTTTCCTTTGCTCTTGCTGGCTGTGTTACTGTAGCACACAGAAGCTCTGTTTCTTTCCTCAGCTGTTTTCACACGTTTGTACTATCTCTGCAGACAGGCCTGATGGTCTGCTGATGTCTGTGCCTTTGGGATGTTAAGGAGGGAGTGTGTAACATGACTAATCCCAAATTTTCCATTTTGGCTCTTGCTTTTCTTACTTGCTCTGCTCTGAAGCGCCGCTCCATTCTGTGCCCCAGAGCTTTGCACTAGCATCCTCCTCCATACCTGAGCTCCCAAGGCTGATAGACAGGAATTTTATACGAGTCACTCTTTTTCCCATCCCTGCCTACAGGCAGCTCTGAGAACGAATGTGTTTGTTTACTTGCAGCCGTGGAGGAAGCTGGGGCTTTTGCAGTGATACCACAGCACCCCCTGCGCTGGATTTCTAGGGCGCCTTTTACTCAGACCTCCTTGTACTTTTATACTGTCTGTGATGGAGAACGTTTTTGCTAAGAGGTGTGCACCACAGTGTCCCATCCCCTCTTTCTGTCTCCTTCTTTGACTCTCTCCTCCCCAACCAATCTGTAACTAACGATGGCTGGATTGGAGCCTTTCTGTTTACATGGGGAGGTCCAAAATACTACGCAGGGTAGGGTTCCGCTGCAGATCTCTGTGACTTCTGTTGTGTGTCTCGTAGTTCTCTCCCGGTTGGAGCTAGGAGATTGGCTTGTTAGCTGACAACAACTCGCTCAGTGAAGCCTGCGATCATGCTGCTGCCTCCAAGGAAACATCAGGTAGTTTCTCAAGAAGTTTTGGTGTTCATCTTTTGTATTATATGGCCTGGGATCAGTCCACAGGCTGCGGATCCATTAGGTTGGATGTTACACGACGAAGAGATGTTGAGAAAGCGATGGTCCTGAGTGAGCAATCTGCTTTCCAAATGAGTAAGACCAACCAGGTGGGAAAACACCAGGCAAGCAGTTCAGTTTGCTTTGTTTTTCCTTCCCCTTTCTTGCAGGGAAATGCCAGAGAGGAAGCCTCTGAATCTAGGACTTTTGAACCCCACCGCAGGAACTCGACCATGAGGTTTTCTTCCTCCTGATGGATTGTTTTGGCAGGATTTTCTAGCTGCCCTCTCGGGTGGGAGATGCAGTGCCATGTAAGGATGGCTGCCATGAATGTCACTGACACTCAGAACAAACGAGTAGACTGATGTGTGTGTGGCTGACCTCTGCGGGGGCTTTCTGTTCTTACGGCAGGGACATGACCTATACGCAGCGTGGCCGAGAGCAGGACCTCGGCCGATGGCTGTGGGGATACGGATGTGCTTACAGGGCCTTGCAAAAGGCGGCTGCCCAAGCTGTCGCTGTGCTCTGGGGTTTGAATGCGGGTGGGAAGGATGCCCCAAGGAAACTGGAGTGGGTGCAGGGTTGGGACCCCCGAGCTCCAGTTACTTAGTTAACAAAAGAACGAATGACGGTGGGGATAGAGCGGTGAGAGGCTCTACACCACGCAGGGCCGTGCGAGTGCCTTTACAAACCGAGCAAGACTCGTAGACACCCAGTTCCACATCGCTGTCGCTGGTGACATTTGGGCTTTCTTAATAACACTGTGATGTGCTTGAATGATAAAGGTCCTGCCCTTAATTAACTGTCAGGCTGTGTACCTGGAGAAATGTCACACTCTCTGTCACAGGCTTGACAGCACAGCTTCCCCGTACCGCCTGGGAAGATCTCGTGTGTCCCATAGCTTGTGCCTCTGTTACAAGGCCTCCCTTCCTCCAGAGCACCTGCAGGGAGAGCTGGGCTCTGCTTGCAGAAGGTGCCTTAGGTCTGGGGGAGCAGTGTCTGTGCTGGGGTGACAGAGCGGAGTGTACGTGACACCCGGTGGCAGGTGTGTGTCCCTCCTGCCTGATGCTGCTCTCCAATAACTTGCCCTCAAACACGAACACTGGATGTCTTGGAGGTTAGCTTCTCTCCTGCCAGCAGCACATCTTCCTGTTTGATGGAAGACTCAAAAAATTTTTTGTGTGTCTGATTCTGCATAATTGGCTGATTATTCATGCATAGTTTATGTAGATTTGCATAATACCCTGGGATGTCCTATGGTAATCACAGCATTAGTCTAAAGAATATGTTGTCTTATGGGAGCCCTGCTCCAAAGGCGGTTTGTCCTTTGCACCAGTTTGTGATCTTTCTTTAACCTCTGAAGCACGGTTTGCCTGTACATTACCTCGGGGGCTCTCCTGAAAACTCGTTTTTTATGTTCCTCTCCTCCCTTTCTGTACTGTTGCCGCTTACCTTACCGAGTTAAGTGTGCCTCAATAAATTTGTCTGCTGGGATGTGCTCCTTGCAGTTACCTGGGGTTTTTATTTACACTGAGCACAGGAATAGTGCAGATCGGAAAAGCTCCAGTTCCCCGAGGCAGTAAATCCTTGCTGTTGCAGGCACTAAATTTGCCTGATGCCCAAAAGATCTCTCAGTGTCTCCTGGGGACGCGGTCACCTTTCAGGAGTGTAATTTCCAAAGAGGGACTGTGATTCCTGTTCTTGCCCTCCCATGAAGTATCAGGTATTTGGAGCAAGAGCCGATTCAAGGAGCGTGGAGGGCTGCCTTGAAGAATTAGGCTTAGCAGAGAAACTGTGAGCAAATTCCAGGCCACTTCTTTGGCATGCTGCAGGTGTCTGGACTTACCGCCGTGTATTATTCCCTGACACGCTGCTCCATTAGACTAATTGTCATTTTCCATTAACTCTTCGGCTTGCAGATGCTGCTGATTTGTTAGGCCCCCCCCCCCCTTTCTT
>NW_010398450.1:3756-9570 GCF_000710305.1 Buceros rhinoceros silvestris
CGTTGTTTGTTTGGCCCCCCCCCCCCTTGTTTTACGTATAGCTTGCCAGTTTATTTTCCATTGGTTACAAAACAAGGAACTCAGTCCCAGATGTGGCCAGAAGAAAGCTTAGGTGATTTGAAGATCACCCAGACTTTATAATGTTGAAACTTTTACATATCCTCTTTCATTTACATATATACGAGCTGGGCTCAGTGAAGCGGAGTTCAAATCTGATGTGTGTTGGAGACGAATAAAAATGTGCCTTGAACTGTGAACCACACCAGAGCTCTGATGAATTTACGTTTGTGTAGCTGTTTGTACGGAGGTATCCCGTCACTCCAAGATCCTCTTTTTTTTTTTCTGTGAAGCACAACTTGAGCAAAACTTTAAGGCTTTCTGATTAATTTACGTTTGTGTATCTGTTTGTACGGAGGTATCCCGTCACTCCAAGATCCTCTTTTTTTTTTTCTGTGAAGCACAACTTGAGCAAAACTTTAAGGCTTCAAAACACGGTAGTGTTTCCTTTAACACCTCTGCAACAGCAAGGTGCTTCTCTGGGTGGGTAAAAGGGTGGGGAAAGACATGTGCTTGACATGGATCAGAGCTGGGACAAACCCTCGGGCTGTGATGTGAAGTTGTGGCTCTCTCATGGCAGAATGAGCTGGGCAACACGTCCCCCGCCTCACGCTGCGATGAGCATAAGGAGCAGAGAGCCTCCTGGAGCCCCGACCTTGCTCCTCTCCCACGCTGTGTCTGGGTTTCCCTTTCCCTGCAGGTCCAAGGTCTTCACCTCGCCTTGGGGCAGCCCCTCCCGCTCCCCTTGCTGCTTCGCACCCGGAAAATGCCGGTAGCAAAAGGGTTTTCAGCAGTGTCAGCAATGAATGGGAAAGAGCCAGCAGGGCTCAGGGGTGACAGTGGCACCTCGGAGGCAGCGAAGGTACTGCCGTGATGCTCCGGTGAAGGACTAATTGGCCCTTGGTGCTGTTTGAGTTTGGGTTTTTTTGTTTGTTTGTTTGTTTGTTTTTTTACTGGAGAAAGCAGCAAATTTTTCTTGAACAAATTCGAATGCTGAACATTTCCTCAAGAAAATGCTTCTACTTGTGGCATCTCACTGTAGGGACACCGACTTGCTCTTCAGTGATTCTAAGGCGCGGGGTTGGCAGCAGCGCTCTGCCTGATGAGAAAGGATGCAGAGGGTCCCAGAGGAGAGCGGTTTTCGAGTCCGAGGGAAGCCCAGCACTGACAGCTTGACAAAGGAGCAGAGTCACAGCAGAGCAGGGAGAGTGTTTTAAGATAAACCCGCAGATCAGTTCTTGTCTGTGACTCTCTGCGTTTGTGTGCGGGCCATTGCTGATTGAAATCCATTTGGCGGCTGCGGAAGATTTTATGGGAAAATCTCAGCCCCTTGCCAGATGTTGAAGGAAATCTCTGACCTTTTGGAATGAGGCTGAGGAGATGAACATTAACCATCTGTGTGCTCATATTTTTCGTCCTCTAGTCCCTTGTGCATTTTCTCATTAGTTAATTAAACACCAACCAAAAAGGGTCTGGTTTCAAACCTGGAGCTGAAACGGAGCAGTGGGGATGCGGTTTCACCTTCTTCCCAAAAGCTGGGGTCAGCGGTGCCCATCAGGTGCTTCAGGAGCCGTGTCCCTCTCATTTTCTGCTGCATGTGAACAGCAAGAGATGATGTAATGGATTCACAGCAAAGCTGTGATCCTTTCTTGTCCTGCGTTTCCTTAAGCACAACAGTTCGGTGAGCTCAGGCTGCAGCTACGAGAGCATTTGAGCAAACCTTTTGTGACAGCTCTTCTTTCCTCCCATGGACAACAAGAGAAAACAGCATAAAATTTGCTTGGATCAGTTGGTTTGAGACCACACACAATCAGGGCTAGAAATATATTCCTTGGTACTGAGGTTTCCTACGTGCATTAGTCAGTAATAAATTTTTCATGGTAACAAGTTGTTTCATTTGGTCTCCCAAGAGAAGACAATGTGTGGCAGAGACTTTGTTTCCAAAGATGATTGCAACAGCCTTGTTTAATTACTGTGCCACACGTTAGGTCTGTGCGTGAGCAGGTTTCCTGGCGTTGAGGAAATAAGAAGCAGGAGCAGGTATCAGGTGAGCGAGGTGAGATGAATTCACTGATCCCCAAGAGCCTGGTCCTCCTGGGCAACAGAATCACGATGCCTCATGCAAGTACCAGAAGCCGTTGGAGGGCTGGCCAGCCGAGCAGAAACCTGGAATAGAAACAGATTTCCTGCAGCGTTACAAAATCAGGGCCTGACTATTATTTTGTAGGAGTTGAATGGCAAGGGTGGGAACGTTGCTTTTTTCCTTTAGCTAGATCTGCCTGCCCTTGAAGGCTTCTGTTCCCTTGGGCTGGAGCTACCATCCGGGTGCAGGTCCTGGTATTACAGCGGCCTTCAGCAGCTTGAAAGCAACCGACATAAATCTCTGTGCTCATCGCTGTGATGTTGAGAACGCGCAGAGGAGATCCTTGCCAGCTTTCTGTGTGTGTTGGTGTAGAGAGAGGTGGCGTTTTTATTGAGATGAAACCCCTGTTTTTCTGAGATGACAAGGAGGGTATTGGAAACAATCTACTCCAAAAGCCCTCTGAGTTCTGTGTTTGAGGGGAAAACAGGATAATCTGATTCTCTCTGGGGCCAGCTCCAGCACTAGGAGGAAAAGTCATTTACTTCTCCCCAGAAAAGCTGTAAGTACAAATCGTGTTTGACAGATGACGTCCTCCTGCCTGAGCTGAATAGATTAAGTGGCCACAGAAATGAAATGGGAAGATCACTAATATTTTTCTTTTCCATCCAGTGGAACGAGCTGTTACTGGGGATGAAAAAAAGTGACACTTATCTCTCTCTTCACATTGTTAGGTAGTGCTGTGCTCCCCAGGAGGCAAACAGCGATCAGTGCCTCCTGCATGGAGTTCACTTGCTGTTTATTCCTTTTATTGCTTTACAGTGTTCTCCTTTGAATCACCCGAATATTGTGTGGTTGCTACTGGCTGGGGAAGCCGCGGGTGCCCCAGGGGTGCTGCACAGGGCTCCGAAGGGTAGGGGCACAACAGCCAGTAACTGGCTGATACTGCAGAAATATTAATGTGCAACATGTATGTGAAATCGCATTCACTAAGTGTGCAGTGCGTGAGAAATCAGCGGAGACCGCATTTCAGTGGGCGCCATGGGGTGTAACAGCTCGGAGGGCTGGTTTGCTGCGGGTGGTTTTCCTGGCTTGTATTTATCAGACTGGAAAAGCTCGAGGGAATTGCGGTGTGTGGCTGAGGTAGTGGGTCAGGGGTCTCTCGCAGCGGAGTTTCGCTGTTTCTGATGGCCCAAGTAGACTGTGTCCTGAGAGTGATGGATTGTACCTGCTTGGAAGGGGGACTTTCACGGCAGCTAAAGCCACGTTTCCAGCGGTGGATCTGGTGCTCTACTCCCCGAAGTAGTGCTCTGGACTTTGGGACTGATTAAACAGGTAGTAGCAGCCGGGAGCCGAGCAAGCTGCCCAGTGCCGTGGGTCTGCTTTCCACCCACTCCTGTCGCTTCTGCCCCGCGGGAGAGCCCCTTGTGCTGGGTGAATCCGTGTAGACGTGGTTAATCTGCTCCAAACCGGCACAGAGTAGCCATTGGAGAGACGAGGGGGCAGTGACTGTGGGCGTGCTAATTCACGTGAGATTATGTATGTGTCCCTGCATCTACATATATATACACAGCAGGAGGGATTTACTCTCCAAACTGCAAGGAAAGCCTCTTCCAAGATGTTGGGACTGCAGTACACCATGAAGTATCGGGCAACCCCCCCAACAACCCAGTAACAGAAACCAGAAAGAAAATACTGAAAATATTTCTTTTTGCGTAAGTTAAATACAAATTGTTCCCTGTCATCGCAGTAGAGAGACTCAATTATTACAGCATCTGTGTAGTAACCACTTGCCAGCTGATTTACTCCTGATTCAATTATGGGCTGTGTTCATCTGCGCTCCTGACGGACAAATTGGGTTTTGTCAATTAATGTTCATGAACAGCAAAGTATAAGGATATAATAATTCCTTCAAATTGAAAGCAACCGTCACATTTTTATGACACCAAAATAATGAACTAAAAACACGCATATGATTAGATTTGCAGCTACAAACACGAATTAGTTCTCCTCTCTTTGGAGGTCTTTGAGGCAATTTTAATGGCCATGCGTGTTGAAAGGAAAGAGGGATGAAAGGCATTAAGCAAGGTACTTGCCTTTATCCTGTTTCATGGAAGGTGGGGATTTTTGATACAGCTAGTTGAGAATTGTGTAAGTGGATACTTTAAAGTTGCCTAAATTCTGATATAGAATAATGAAAGTATTTTACTAGAACATACTCAGGCTATTTTAAATCATCTGAATAAGGCTGAGGTATTGCCTCTGTACTTTATTATCCTAATGCAATGGCTGCAGTGATGAAATGAAAAACATTTGGGCCTTTCAGAAAACCAAAAGCTTCCTACAGAGCCAAACCACAACACTCTTGAAATCTCTCTATCTTATCCTGCCTTCGAATGAAATAAAATAAAATACGTGAAGTTGTACCAGATGGGGAAATTATGTTTGGATTCCATTAGTTCTGGGAATGAAAATGGAGTGTCATCCAGCCTCACTGCAAAGAGAAAACGGGTCAGGAGCGAGAAACCGCTGGGTTTTCTGCAGAAGAGAAGGGAACTGTTGCTGTGTCCCGAGGGCCGTGGGTCGCAGGCGAGGGCTGTGGTACCAGCTGACAGACCTGGGCATTTTTGCAATGCTGCTCTGTAAGGTCAGATCCAAAAAGCAGGTTTGAACAGCTCCAGTAAAGCAGCTGGAGATGGCGACCTCGGCGCGAGCTGCCGCCAGCCTGGTTAATTATACAATTCATTCACCGCGGTACGAACGCTGCCTTAGTGCTGCGCCGCCAACCGGGCTTCGCCGCCTGCTGTGGTGAGAGTAAGTTCCAGGTAATTAAGTTTATTTGTATTTCTACTCTTCCCTTTTTTCCTGCTCTCCCAATTCCTTGAGCAATGCCATTATGGTACATGATCTCCCGTACATGTGCTTGACATCCAGCAGCGGCTTCCGGTGCCGGGATCCCTGGCTGGGTCCGGGTTACAGGGACTCGTTCCTGCTGTCTGCAGCACGAAGGTTCTGTCCTGTGTGCACAGAACTGACCGTCGTTTCCTGAGGAGCCTGCAACTGCTGCCCTCAGCTAAATGGGTAAAAAAGGCAATTAGTTGCATTTTAGGAAGTTCAGAGGGTGTCTGTAAAGGCTCAGCCAAACAAAAGGTATCGGATGCTCCGAGTGTACACAGAGCTTGCAGCAAAATGAAACTTCCTTCTCCTGGCAGCATCTTTCTGCATGGATAAAAATAGTTCCTGCCCCTCACTGGAGCTGTTCAGGTTGTCTGACAGAAGTGCTTGTTATTAGGTTGGCTTTGCAGACACCCAAACAAAGGTACAGCCTGCCTCAGTGGCTGCGGATCAACCAGCTCCGCCTCGGCGTTCCAGAAATAGCCCTGGGTGTTGCTGAGGGATGGTGCGGTGACTCGGCAGAGCATCAGGACGTCCCTGCACTGCCTGGGGTGGGGAGAGGCGAGGAAGAAGGGTCAGCTCTGCCCTTCCTCCGGGAGTGAGCCTGGCCAGAGCCATGCAGAGGAACAAGCCTGCAGAACCCACCGTTCTTTCACCACTGCCCAGCTGCCCCTCGCCGCCGGTGCGTGCGCTCCATCCCTGCCTCTCCAGAACCCCACAGCGGTGGTTTCTGTAGCGCCTGCTCCGAACGCGGCTGGGGCTGGAGGGCTGGGGGGTGCAGC
>NW_010398450.1:9653-14683 GCF_000710305.1 Buceros rhinoceros silvestris
GACCCCCACAGGGCGGGTGTCTGTAGCCCCTGCTCCGAACGCGGCTGGGGGTGGAGGGCTGGGGGGTGCAGCCTGCCCGAGGAGAGGCAGGCAGGACGATCCTACGTACCCCTCCAGCCCTGCCCAAATCCCCCCCACAGGTGGGGCATCCCTGGCTTTGTTGGTCTGTGTTGGTCTGTGTTTTCCCTGCGGTGTTTGACACGCCTGACACACAGACCTCGTGTTTCCAGGCTAACCAGTACTTGTGTGTGTAACTGGGAGTGTAGGTGCGATTTCTGCAGGCTTTAAATCAGGGTTTAGAGCTGTCCTGGGCGGCCTGTAAGCTTTGTGGAGCAGATGCAGTGTGCTGCAAAGATGCTTCAGTTCCCTCGAACGAATTGGAGGTATTAAGAGTGACCTGGCTGTGGCAGGACGGAGCTCTGGGTGGTTCATTTACTCGTTTTATGCTGATTGCCCAGCCGCTGCAGGCGGAGCTCTGAGCTCCCATGCTAGCTCATGTATTTACCCGCAGATTTGCCCTCCAAGCCAACTGCAGTCTGTCTGCAAAATTACCACCTCATTTGGCGTTAGCAAAGTCTTTCCAGGCGTTTCCTGGGGATGTTCCTGTTAGGAAGGTGTTTGGCTTCACCAGGTGTTGCATTAGCAGGTTGCCAGAAGAATTTTCTTCCTTTTTCTGCCAGGTTAAAGGGGGAAAAAGTGTGCTCTGTTTGGTCTGGGGTGATTCTAGTTACGTGTCAAAACGGCAGGTTAAATTAATATGTCATTTTGATGACTGCAAAGGCATTGGGCTTCCTCCTCTTTCTTTCACCTGCAGGCAGGTAACGATGGCAAAGAACTTTTAAAAAAATAGCTCCGTCCATGACTTTGAAAATGTCACTAAGCACTGTGGCCCTTCCCTCAGACGCGCTCTCCATCCATCTGTGCGTGGCCGTGGCTGGTACCCACAACCGGAATGATGGTGTGTTTTCTAGAGAAGCTGTATTTTTTTAACGAATTGTCCTCTCGTGACTCCTCCTGCAGTGCTGGGGGAAAGAACCTCCAGTGGGTGGATCCTGATTACCTATCATGTTTTTGAGTAAAAGAAGTTTTTTGGGGAAAAAAAAGAAATGAACCTGTTTCTTAGAATGTATTCTGAGAGATAACACAAATGTTTCAAAGAAACTTAGATCTTTCTTTTCTTTTTTCTTTTTTGTTTTTTTTTTTCTGATATTCAGTTTGCAGAACTTATTTCCTGTGGCCTATTGCAGAACTGAGAGCAGTTGATATTTCATGAGCTTGTCTTTCAGCTCGCTGTGTGTTTAAGATGCTGATAATGTACTGACTTCAAAACCAATGAGCCATCATCATCAGCTCCTGGGGAATTCCTCAGGCTACTGGTATGGGCAACCCCAGCTGAGATGGCTGCTTAAAAAAAAGAAAAAAAAAAGAAAAAAAAAGTAGAAAAAAGCCTTTTTGGGCTTGGATTGATGATTCTAAATGTTCTCTATAAACAGATGCAATTTCTTAAATGAAAGCTGAGATTTTCTCGCTTACCCCCAAGAGCCAGGACTTTAGTAAATAATGTGATAAGTACACAAATACATCAAGAGTTATAAACATCAGCTCCCTGAATTGATAAGCAGGGGGTTGTTCTCTGTAAACAGTGAAATGCTGCTTTTGCAGATACAGAAAAGCTTCTATCTTCAAGGCAAACCATAAATGAGCTGGAAGGGTAATTTAAAATTCACAGCTCCTGTAAAGATTTATCCACATGCAGGAACCGCAGAAAGGGCCACTTGAGAAGTGAGATTTTTTCTGTGTTTTTATTTAAAAACTTGATAAATCGCAGGTGGCCAAAGTGAGTGCCGTGGTTTCATGAGGGTCCTTCTCCCATTTCATACCGATTGTTTACCTCGTGGAGAAAAACCAAAGACAACAATAATCTCTGGCTTTGATGGCAAAGTAAACACAGGGAAGTGTAACACATGAGAGTCTCAAGAATGTAATGCATGAGTCTGCTGCTGATGGTCCTGCTGATCTCGAGCATTCTGCCACGTTCCAAACACATCTGGAAGTCTGATGCTTCAGATGTTGCCACAATTAAGTGTACATTTACGTTTACCCACACAAAAACACCAGCGCAGGCTGGAGCTGCTGCTTTGCCGTGTAAGTAGAACCGGGTTTTTTCTGTTGTTTTTTTCTGGTTCTCCCCTTCCCTTTGGGCTGTTACACCCCAGCTGGCCCCAGTTCCCTGGGAATGCCCCAGTGCCGTTTGACTGTGCTCCAGGAACGCGATGGTTTCGCTGTGAGAGGGGGTTCTGTTATGCTTAGCTTTCATTGAGCTTGATAATGTTTCACTGGAAGTTTGCTGCCATCGTTCTTGGTTGGATTAGGGAATCACGGCTTCAGGCTGGTGCTTTTCCCCCCGCTTCTTTCCCTTGGGGAGTGCGTTTTGTAACAAGTTTAAAATTGTTAACGAGTGTGATTGTAATAATTTCTTTTAAGAAAGGCTGAGTAGAAGTTGTTGGGCTCTGGTGGCCGTGCCTGTGGTCGGCAGCAGGGATGACGGGGGTTTTGCCCGGTCTGTTATCCTCCACTAGCCCACGGCAGAATCTGGTTTTGCAAGTCCAGGCGCTGGGTCAGTAGGTTAGTGGTGGAGAGGATTTCCTCAGGCCTCCTCTGCTGGGTACCTTAGATGGACAAATCGCCTCAGCTGGCTAATGCTGCTTTCATTTAACTCTGCACCCAGGAGTCTGATGTATAGAATGTCTGGGAAGAGGCCAGGAGAGGGAGGCAGAGTACACCGCAAGGAGAGCTCCCTTCCAGCCGCCTTCAAACTGGTCCGAGATGGTGGGTGTCCAAGTGTTGAGCACGGGGAGCAGCGCTGGGGCTCTCCTGAGCTCCGCCGGTCCCCAAGCCATCGCTGCTGGTGGCAGTACACTTGAATACGAGCTGCTCGCTGGTGGTTCCCCGTAATTTACAGTACTGGGTGAAGCTGTTCTTGCTCCCTCTCCTCCCACCCAGTCGCTCATTCTACAGTAATACCAACAGCCGGGTCCGCCTTTGCAGGTGACCCATGGCTGTCCCCCTCTCATGGGGTGCGGAATGGGTCTGGCAGAAACCAGGCTGAAATCTAGTGCCAGGAGATGATGGATGCTTCCGGTTAGCTAATCCGTACAGACTTAGCTTCATTTCAGGGTAATTAGGCTAATTTAATGTAATTTGATGATTACAAGCAGCAGGATTTGGTCTATCAAATAAGCCACATTTGGTACGAATCAAATGTGTCCTGAGAATTTAAGCCTAAGCAATGTTCATGCGGTGGTGATCTCTGTTTCTTAGTTTCAGTTCTTCTCACTCGGTTTCCTGTGTCAAACCTTCCCAAACTGAATAGCAAAATCCCGAAAGAAAAATTAGCCCTTTCTTAGCGATCGGTCTGCTCCTGCCGTTTGGCCGTAAATAAAGGCTTTCCAAGGAAATAAAACGTATTTTGGGAAACTGTAACGCTTAACAAGAGTCACAACAAGGGCCTCTCGTGCTTCTGGGGATCAGTCCAAATTCCTCAATGAGTTTTTATACCACTGTGCCCTGTGTAGAGGTTTTATCTGAGGTCTCAGGCAGCCTCGAGAATTCTTCTGGACTGCATCCGTTTGATTTGACTCAGCTTCATGGCAGAGCGGGTGATCTCGCACTGGCCTGAAGCACATGCATTTTGTCTGGTGCATATTTAGGATCAATGCTAGGACAGGGTGACCAAGGAAAGGAGAAAAAAAGCCTTTGTGTCACGGGTAAGTGCAAGGACAATGAACTTAGTGCGTGGTGCTGCTTGCCGTACCCCAAGGAAGCACGGAGTTACCCAGGTCAGAAATAACTCACCCTGAAATAACTATGTGGCTGAAGCTGAGGGCAAGCTGCGCATAGAGTTTCTTGCCAGAGAAGAGGTTTTAGCTAAATAAAGTTCTGGTGAACAACTACTCTCATCATTCAGTGCTAATTCTGCTGGGGAATTGCTCTTGGTAACTCCTAGATGATTAATCAGCTCAACTAATGTAAGGGATGAATAAATATTGCAGCATTACTGATGAAGCATTGGTAGTTTATTCCCGTTTTGCACGTGGTGTGCCCGGGCAGGAAGGTTCCCCCCGCTCTGGTAAGTGCAGATGTACTGTTTCGCTCTGCAGACACAGCTGGCTGAGGGTTCCCACACTGGTAGCTCGTCTGGAAGCTTCTCTCCCCCTTCATTTGACGTCTCTTGCAGATCCTCAGCCTTGTTCTGTCCAGCTGTGCAGGAGGTCCTCAGGGGCGCAGCTGGCTGGGAGAGCACCTGGGTTCTTTCTTGGGTAAGAAGAATTAGGGAAAATGTGAATCTTGTGAGTGAGGAGGCCTTGGCGTCTTCTAGCTCTGGACCAGCAAGGAGTGGTGTTGAACACCTCCAAAGAGAGGACTCTTCTGACTAGCTGGTGTATTCCTTAAAACCACAGCAACCCTTCTCCAGACTGAGCACTGGGAGACTCCTGCCACACCGGCTGGGCTGTGGGTGCTCGTGCAACACCCTGCGAGGCTGTCAGAAGTCCTGGGTGGCAGCACGAGGGATCGTGGTGGGATCGGGCTGAGAGCGAAGCAATCTGATCGGCTGGTGCTTCTTGGACCTGCTGGTTTTCTTGTCAGCACGTGCACCTCAGGCTGGGCTAACCTCCGCCATAAGCAGCCTGAGAACTAGCGACGACATTTCTTGTGAGGAAATAGGCTCCATGTGCCATTTTCTGCTTGTTTCCAGGGTTTTTCCCTTTTACGTGTCTAAACCATTAACACTCTAATGTATCATCTTCCATGGCTTGATGGTGTGCTCAGACCTCTCTAGTCTTGTCACTGGGACAACAGGGTTTTTATGGCTTTCTTGCTAAGAACAGCTGATCAGGCTGCTGAGCGGGTGAGAGGTCTCTGTGATAAGGAGCAGAGCACAGCCCACGCTCCCTTGAGGTGCCCACACTCGCTCCCCTGAGGTGCCCACACTCGCTCCCCTGAGGTGCCCATACTCGCTCCCCTGAGGT
>NW_010398450.1:14717-34093 GCF_000710305.1 Buceros rhinoceros silvestris
TGAGGTGCCCACACTCGCTCCCCTGAGGTGCCCACACTCGCTCCCCTGAGGTGCCCACACTCGCTCCCCTGAGGTACCCACGCTCCCCCACCGAAGTCTGCTGTGGGGAGGGAGCACGGCACGCTATGACCTGGTCCGAGTGACAGACTACAGCAAAAATGAGGAACGACAGGCATTTGTTGGAAGTCACTCTGGTTGCGACCTCAAACCCATCATCTCCTGGACTGTCTTGGGTGCTGGAGGGAGCTCTTAGGCTGATGGATGGCGCCTTTCTTGTGTTTTACTACACGGCAAGAAGTGCCTCCGCTGTAAGATCCTTCCCTTCAGGGTACATTTCTGCGTGTGTTGTGAAATGTTCTTCAAGGATCTGCTGTGGTGCTGTTAATTCCTTTAATAAACAGAAATACGCGTACAAGGAGAATGAAGTTGCCGGGGTTGTGTTGTAGGGAAGAGTAACGTGTTTGAAGAAATGCGCTTGCCATATTTTCTAGGGCTGGTGAGGTTAATAAATGGATGAATAATTAAGTAAAGTTATACATAATTAACACTGCAGTCTGTGGGCAATGACCAAACGGGACAGGCATTTAGCGAGGGGTATGTATTTTTCCTCGGAAGAAATCTCAAATCTTTATGGGAGGGTGTGATTCTTTGAGCAAGTATGAGCTGTTTTCCTCGCCGAATTTGCAGTTAACTTTACTAGGTTTTCTTTTGTTTGTGTTTATTTTACAAATATCCTTTACCGTTTTCCAACCAACACCCCACCCCTACAGCTCGTCATGTTTGGCAGGATTGATGTCTTTCTGTACAACGACTTAAGCTTCACTGTGGTGTTGTATACTGAATTATTCCACATTGACAGTGATGTAGAGAGTCGTGAAACTTCTTGATGGCATTAAATATATGAAGCTCACTGTGATTCAGGGGAAATTAAGGGCTACAAAGCTTGAAGTTCTCCTAGGTTTTTTTTTCCTCCAGCTTTGCACCTGAATTTTTTATTTGGCTTTCATAAGCTTGTGTTTTCATTCATCTACAAACCCCCTTAATGGGTATTGGATGAATGTAAGAGTTCCTGCAGATGTCAGTCACTCTGCGAGACTGAGTTATTGGGTGAGGATCCGCTCCTTGAAGAAAGTGTTTTAGCAGATCTGGTTCCCCTTGGCTGCTTGGGTTGTAACTGAGCAGTGAGCGCAGCGAGTGTTGGTGGAGCCATCTCCTCTGTTGTTATGGGAACACCAGCGGTGGGTGCCGGGGCGCAGCCGGGATGGGATTTGTTGAATGAAGGGAACGGCTCTTTCCTCCTCAGAGAAATGTGCACTCTTGCTTTTGCGGCGGTGCTCTGAAAACAAGCTGCCTGGAAAGGAGGCGGCTTTTGGAGGTGTAAGCCCTGCCTTTTCGTGCCTTTTCTAACTCAGGCGTAGCTGTTGAGACGTAGGAACGCCACGCTCGCAGCTCTCCTCAGTGGCGGTTTGCAGTTTGTTGAGTTACTGTTGTGCTGAGATTCCAAACAGGGTCCGCACTGTGAAGCTACAGCTACTTCACACTGTTTCACCGAGGCTGTGCAAGTGCTTAGTACCAACCAACCTGCGCTGTGACTAGCTCGTCCTCTTTGAAGCATGAATAAGAAGAGAAGGCAAGGTCTGGAGGGACGTGTCAGGGTGAGACCGTGCAGACAGGCCGGCTCCAGCGCAGCTGCGCTTTGCAGCCATAAACACTGTGAGTCGGGTGGGTAAAAATCCTCACCCATGGGTGGAGCAACACTCCCTTTTGCATCTACATAAACCACGGCGCTTCCCTCTGGACCCAACAAGTCCACCCGGCAGACGCTGCTTGTCCTTTGCTGTGGCTGGGCACCCAGTCCACAGGCTGCACAGGAATGGAGGCGGTTGTCGAGCTTCCAGGCGGTGACCAGCACTGTGAGTCGGGTGGGTAAAAATCCTCACCCATGGGTGGAGCAACACTCCCTTCTGCATCTACATAAACCACGGCGCTTCCCTCTGGACCCAACAAGTCCACCCGGCAGACGCTGCTTGTCCTTTGCTGTGGCTGGGCACCCAGTCCACAGGCTGCACAGGAATGGAGGCGGTTGTCGAGCTTCCAGGCGGTGACCAGGCAGCTCTGAGTCTTGTAGCCTCCGGAGGCTGCCTTGGGTGGAGGATATGCAAGCTGCAGAGGTCGTTATTTAAAATGCTTTTCCCTATTTTAAGACAAGGTGAAACCTCATACATTTTGGAGCCCATTCAAGCATGAAGTTCTGAGCTGCAGCAAAGTATTTCGTTTCATTACTTTTTGCTCCATCTTTCTCCCTAAAAATGTCCAAAGCACACATAACATTAGCGATGCTCGAATGCCTGACAGTGAACCTGCAGAAACTGTGGTGCTGTGTCTGATTGGAAATTCAAATGGGGTTTGCGAGTGCGAATCGAAGTCCGTCTTTCAGTGTACTACCCGTGAGAAAGGAGGTGGGGGTGATGGTACGCGGAGTTAGCGGTCATGTAGTCGTTTGCATACATGATTTGCAGCATGGAGGTTTCTAAACAGTATTAAACCTCGTGCTTTAAAGAGTAGAACCAGGAAAATTGAAGATGTTTGGTTTTTTTCTCTTCTCAAAAATGTGAATTTCATCTAGTTACGGTGTTTTATTTTCAAAAGTGCTGAGAATCCCAAACTCTCTCTAGCACTTCTGGAGGTGACTTGCCGTGCCTGTAGGCACTCCAGTTGTAGCACCTGGATCTCACTGGTCTGCTAAGTCTGTGGAAGAGTTCACCAGCAGCACTGCAGCAGTGGCTGGAAAAGGCATGTCCACTTTTCAGGGCATGTGGGGCAGCTCCATCCCTGTCCCCCCCAGGTCAAAGAGAGATTACACTGAACAAAGGGGTTTATGCTGTTGTATACTGCCCCCCCCCAACCCTCCCCCGGGACTTATTTTGCCTTCCAAGGTTGTCTTTGCTTAATTCACTAGATTATTTCGGATAACTATACAAAAGATCAACAAAGCAACTAGCCCTCATTTTTTCTTCAGTTAAAAACCATTTTTTCATGGTTGCTATTTTCCACTCTTTAGTTCGGCCCTGCCCTGCTCTTACCTAGCCAAGGATGAGAGCCTGCTGCTCATCTGAAATTTGGGAACGCCACAGGGCCTCCCACGAGTTAGGGAAGGACCCGTGGATGAAAGCGAAAACCCACCCCTGCGTTTTCAGTGTTTCCAGTCGTTCCAGGAGGAAAACCGACCGGAATTGAAATGTTGCTAGCAAGAAATGCAGAGGTGCGTTTTGCCAGCTGAACAACCACAGATGATTCTTCCTAGTTTGGATTTTCCTTCTTGTTTGTTTTGTGTCTTTGTTTGGTTTGGTTCTTTTACCTGATCCAAACATTTTTTTTTCTTTCAGTTCTATATATTGCCAACAGAACCACCTTGGGCACGTTGACAGTAGTGGCCTTGTAACAGACATTAGTTGTTAGAGGGAATAGGATAATTATCTGACTTACTTTCCAATCCAAAATAAACACTCTTCAATCCAACCTTCTAGTCCTCCTGGAAAGACTTTACAAATGTGCTCATGCCTTGGTTTTAGGGAGAAACAAATGAGAAACTAATTAGTAGAAATGAGTAATGTCTCATTTTAAATAACTCGGCTTGTCCTTTGCTGTCAAAGATGCAATTGCCTGTTACTCTGCTCCAAACCTTATCAGAAGAAATCCCCTCCATCTGGTAACGGAACCACAAAAGAGAAACACTCTCCTGTTGATTATCCCCTCCAGATATCCCAGTGGAAGAATCATTATATAAAATCCCAAAAGTTTTACGATTCCTTGTTGCAAATCTGATTGCCCTTTGTTTCTCGGGGAAGATGCAATAATCTTTTTTCTCCTCTCTGTAAGAGCACTTGATTTTTAGGGGCTGTTTAGAAACTCTGAACTGCAGAGGAGCAGGTGGAAGATGTCTGACTAACATCTGCGTGACTGCGAATGAAACCGTTATGGCCATCGTGGTATAATAGGCAATAAGATCTCTTGGTTGGTGTGCTCAAAGGCGGGCGCGGGTCTCCCCGCGATGTGCCGGTGCATACGTTCTCCTTTTTCCCTTCGACAGCTGGCCTGGGAGTTGCTGTGTGTGTGTTGGCTTCTCGAGGCAGAGCTGTAAATCACAAACCAGCTACGTAAAAAGGCAGCTCCGTATTCAAAACCACTTTTAACTGTGAGCTTAGATAGAGATCTGACCTGCTTGGCTTACCAGCAAAAGCTGCGTTCTTGCTCTCGCTGCAGCCGTGGACTCTTTTCTGGTTTGTCCGTCACATTAGTTAAATAAAACCCCCAAACACCCTTGTCTGAGGAGCTTTGAGTGTTGAGACCCTTCTTCCTGACTTGGAAAGAAGAATAAGGTATTTCTGGGATCAATAATTTTAGCTTGGAAACGTAGCGAGTTTTAGCTGAAGGTTGGGGAGAATGTATGGGGAAACGGCCATCGTAATTCTGGTTTTGCTTCTGCTACTGCAGTAGAAGCATCTGAACTACTAGAGGTACTTTTATCCGTTATCAAATCCTGCTACATCCAAGCTAATAGGTTAGCTGCAAAAGAAAAAAATATTTCAGAAGGAGACAAAAGGAGTTTTTCTGATATTAGTCCTTGAAAAATAGCCAAACACAGTTCTTCCTGTATTTACCAGGTAATCCTTTAGATCCGACGCGTTGTGTAGGAGGCATTTATGTCTTTTACGCAATGCTTAGAGATCAGTGGAAATGAAAAGCAGTATAATTACCCTCTGGCCTTTTATCTTGCCGTGGTATCATCTCTGGAGAATGCAATGATGGGGTAGAGAGGCCTTCGTGCCGCCGGTAATCGTAGCCATTAGAGGAAACAATGCTAGCTTAAAAATACCCGCATTTTTCTCGGTAAAACCTTGATATCAGAGCCTGTGTAGGTCTATCACTGAAATCTGGAAACAGCCCTGCTCATGGGAGGACCCATATGTAAAAGCAATTGCTGAATATTGTAGTAAATTCTTAAAATATTCAAAGGATGGGTATTATAAAACGGGGGCGGGACGACCACAAAGAATGTGAACATCTGCTTTAAGTGCAAAATACAAGTCAGCCTTAATTACAAATTTGCGATCAATGCTGCTGTAGTTTGAATGCGTTGGTAAATAATTAATGAGCAAGTGCAGCACAAGGATGAAAATTTCCTTTTAAAACTGTATATTGAGCAAATGCTAGTGCTGGGCCTTTTTAAAAGAGGGGAAGAAAAGGACCTGATTGATGATAAAACCCAAACGCAGGAAGCGAGGAAGCAGTTTTATTCGGCGGTTCAACGCACGTGAAGTGTTTCACCCGCCCTGGTTTGTCGTTATCGCCGGTCCAGGAGCAGCAGCTGAGCGAGTGGGATCTGTAATTGCGTGGGGAATATTCGCCGGTCAATAAGAGCTTGACTGACTGTCACATCCACTTACTGGTGTTTAAAGGCGAAAGGAAATCACTCTGTCTGGTACCCCTGAGAAAGGTCAGAACATCAATTTATCTCTGTTTGTCTGAAAGCAATTGAAAGTACAATGCAAGTTTGTCACTTAAGGATTTTTTTATTTAATTTTGAAGTGGTTTGTTAGGGGACAAAACGCTGGCAGCTCTGAATTCTTGTGTCATCACTTTATTTTCCAAAAGCCCGTGCGATTAAAATCGAGGTGTGTCTGTGTTCGGGGAGAGTTTCAGCGGGGAATTCAGTGGGGATGCTGCTGACGTTATCTCTTGGCTATAATTTTGTGGGTAAAACAGGAGGAATTCTTCTCTCTAAAAAACTTACACATCCTTGTGTTATGTCAAAAGTAACAAAACTACAGTAACACCCAGGAATAAACAATAACACCCAGGAATAAACAATAACACTCAGGAATAAACAACAGGCAGTTTCTTTAGTGCAGTTTATTTGCAGAAGGGCTGAGAAATTTGCAGTGGCACCTGAGGCTGCCTGCGGTTGTGCCCTGGAAATCGGTTCACGCCATGCAGAGCCCTTTGAAAACGCTGGCCCTGAGAGTCTCGGACAAACGGGAAGTTCTCCAAATATTTCAGAAAATAATGATTATTTTTTGTTTTAGCTCAGTCTCGATGCACCTCGCTGTTCTGTAGGCACAGTCCTACAGATTGGTGTCAAAGTTAATGTTTTTGTATTTATTTAATCTTCTATATAACTTTGAGAGCTATAAAGGGAAGGAACAACGTGGCAGTAGCACTCTATCTCTTACCTCTGATACAGATGGAACCTTTTTGCTGCATAAACGCTTCTACTATTACATCCTCCTCCCCAGCATGAGAACCCTGAAATTCTGCATTTCTGCTCCCCAGTTTGGGACCAGTGTCCCTGGGAGGCAGCAGCTCTGCAGCCGGGGGTCTGCCCCGCACTGGCTGACCTGCGTGGCTCCGGGGGTTCTTGTTTGACAGATTTTTGAGCCTAACCCCGCTGTGAGCTTCGCGGGGTGTGCGGAGGCATCGTGGTGTGGCCTCCCGAGGTTTGCCTTCGGAGGAGCAGCTCTGCTCGCCGGTAAACCCGCAGCGTTTGCTCTCCTGTTGATTAACGTGATGCCGCTGTTGTTTGATGGAGGAGTCAATGCAACACGTTGTTACTTAAACCCCCTCCCCTTCCCTTGCCTGTGGTGGGAAGATGCTGCGCATGTTTCCCCAGCAGCGCAGGGGTCGAGTGTTGCAAATCGCCTGGTCACGTAAACGGTGCGAAAAACCTTTTTTTAAAGTGGATTTTACATGTTCTGAAATGAAGCTTTAGGAAGAAGTGAACCGGTCTTTAAATAACAGACGATACCAGGAAGAACATGGTAGGAGAGGTTTCAAAACACGCGTTAACGTTGTAGAATGAGTCACACGTGAGATGTATCGTCAGGAAACGCAAATATGATCAGGCTGGTGCAGTGCTCGCAGCGGTGAAGTGCTGCTTTGGCGAGAGCAATGCCGATACAGCGACACCGACACCAAGAGATGGAATGGAAGTAATCTATTTTAACTTTGGATATTTTTTTATCATATGGAATGAAAGACTTGATTGTGTCCAGTTTAGTCCATTTCATTCTTAATAATACTGATTTTTACCGTATGTTTTCCTTACATTCTGAGAGCCAGTTTCTGAACTTGACAGAGGATTTAAATTTTAATGCAATTGACAACGGAAAAGCCAAGTTTTTAGAAATCTTATTATGGTAATTACATTTCTCTGCTGGAAGCTAATGTGTATATTACGTGGAAAAATACTTTCCATAGCTGGGGAGCCATACAGAGGGACAATCAGAAAAAAAAAAGTTACGAGCATAATTCAAGTCTTTCGTGTAAGGTAATTTCATTATATTTGAAGGACTTGAGACTTCCCTTTCAGTGCTTTTTTGTATTTTCCCTCACTTATAAGAAATTTCTCCCAGAGATGCTTAGTTCAGGCCTAACTTTCCTTGGAAAAGTAGTTCAGCTGTTGTAATTCCTAATCCTGGTGTATGCTTTATGTATAATATAAAAAACTCAGACTAGGCAGAACAAGTTCAATGCTTGAAAAACTCTGTGGATGATGAAATGTGGATGCAGTAGCAAGAATCACCCAAATTAATATTTTTAGAAACCATTTCCTAAGCATTTCCCTAGGGGTGGTGGAGTTCAGGAGAAAGAAATTCAAAGAACTTCTACAGCTTTGTCCGCACAAAGCGTTTGAAATAAGATGACCTGGGGGAAGCCCTGGTGACGTCCCAGAATAGATACAGCCACCTTCTGAGGACGAAAGGTAGATCGGGGTCATCTCTCTAGAACGGGTGAAAATGGGTTATAAAAAGGCAGAGAGTGAGGGAGGTGGGAGGGAGACGGGGCTTGTTTGGCAGCTCCTGGGGAGAAATGGGAGCGGTTGAAGCAGCACCGGAGATTGAAACATAGACAGGAGAAAAAAGAAAAATAGATGAGGGTTAATGATTGCCCACCTCCCTTTTTGCCTTGCACCTGAGAGGAAAGGGCAGAAGGAGATGATGATGATGCAGGAATAATTACAATGACAAAACACTTGCCTGCCAGTGAGAAGTAGTGAATGAATTCCTTATTGATAGTTTTAAAGCCCATGTATCTAGTTAAAGCATAGCTGAGTTTGGGGAATAGACGTCAAGAAGATGAATGGTCGGACCTTACTGAATTAAGAAGGAAGAGGAATGGAATAATGCACCTCGTGTACCAAACAAATGTGTTCTGTTTCGCAGGTTGTGTGAAAACGAGTGGTGTTTTGGAGAGCAGGAGAGCACGCTGCCTGGTCACTGCCCTCCGCAGCAAGAGTGCGCGTGCGGTTAGAGGGTGCTCCTTCAGGGAAGGAGAAGAAACTTCTTGCCTCATCTTAACTGGAGAAAAACCTCACTTCAAATAATGGCTGCAGTAAATATTAAATTATTTATGGAAAAAGGAGGAATGGCTGAGAATAGCACACCCAGCCTGGCCGGTCGCCCAGGGGCTGAGGGAACGCACGGCATGAGAGAGGCAGAGAAAAATCGCTGTGTCTGGCAAGATCAGCAAACTAAACTAAATTTCCCTATGCTTAAGACTTTCTTTAGAGAGGCAAAAGACTCCTGTTACTGCCTGCATAAAATTAATGCTTTTACAGCAACCCTGGAAAGCGAGAGAGTTTCAGTCTCAGCCAAGACACAGCAGTCCCTCGGGAAAGCACTTTGGTCACATTTGGGCACATGTCGGACCATTTCTACTGATGCAAAGGGAAAGCTGGGGAGGTGACTGAGGTTAGTTTCTCACTGGCATCCAATTTGCTGCTTATTGAGAATAAAAGTGTTGCCAGTTTATGTTCACCTCCCAGTAAACAGAACTTTGGCGGCAGCAGAACAGGAGAAAAGTATCAGTCTGGAGGGGTGCAGATTTGTGCCCTGCTGAGGGCTTGGAAGTCAAACATCCAGAGGTTGCACTGGAACTTCTCCTCAGGAAAAGGAAAACAAATGATTTGCAACTTCAGGCAAATACTCTTTGGATCCAGAGATTTGGACCCCTTGTCCTCCACCTGCTGCTTTTCTGTGGAGATAATCAGGGGTCATTCAGGGGAGACCTTTAAAAGACAACCTGCCAAATGCAGCCCGGACGTTTAAAGAAGGTGCTTGGAAGGTGCTTCCCATCACTCTGGTGTCAAAATTTCTTTTCCTTTCTTGACCATCTTTACAAGTAGCTTCTTTGGTTTTTGACCTTGCCTCAGTGCTGTTTCAGAAGCCCAAATTCTTGTAATTGGTTTGAAAAACACCAACACCTAAATCTCTTAAGTCAGCAGAAGAGGAAGGTCCACTCGATTCCTGTATGGTGCTGTATTTTAGGTTTCCTCTTTGTCCAGTTTGGACTTGAACTGATTTGAAAGCTCTATGTCAGGAAGTACAAGGTGTACTAGGTAGACAGGGGCCCAGATAGGTCACGGGACTCCGGGATCTACGTTAGCATCACCCCTTGATCCTCCGCCTCCTGTTTCACTTGCGCAAACCTTTAAGCCATCCTGAGGGTCAGTGCCCAACCTATAAAATGACATACCAAGAACAAAGGATCTGCCCAGGGACAGGAAGCAAAATCTACATGCAGCCTTCTTTGAAAATAATATGTGAGCTCATCTGTCCCAGGATTCCTCATCTTTTTGCAACAGCATTAGACACGGCTCGCTGTAATCCAGAATCAACCTCAGCCATGACTGACAGAGTTTTGGTGCCTTTTTCCCCCTCTCTTAGTAATTAAGTCATTTTAAGGAGGACCTTTGAACCTCAGCTGGCCGTGGAGCTGCCTTGAAGGCAGTCGCCTCTATCCATAGGGGTGCGATACTGAAGTCCGCTCTGGCTGAGCTCTACAGAGCCCGATGTGGGCTGGGAGGGAGCTACGAGCACTGGAGCAGCGCAGTGCTGAGTTGTACTTGCAATTACCCATGTTAGCACCTGCATCCACAGATTTCCGTCAGATTTCACTGCAATACCCTCCCAGCCCAGAGAAACAAAACAGGTCTTTGTCTCTGTTCTTCATTTCTTCAGTTTTATCTCGGTACTCCGAATCCTGTTGGTGCAGTTGTCATCACTCTGGTGGATCAGCATCCCAACTATGTTTGCCTTGTTTGTAACAAACACGTTGCTATGGGAACTTGATGTTGCTCTAGCTGTTGCGCCAGATGCACCAGCTATCTGTCCCTAGACTGGCTTTTTCTAATAATTAATTGCATTTAAATTAAACATATGAAGTTATTTCATGTCAATTAATTTGAATGTTAAGCTGGGTATTTGCAAAGTTTCTCTCTTCCCACTCACACCACAACATTAATTAACTCCTCCAGATACTGTAGTCCATCAGCTAAAGCTGCGGTCTTCCCCAGCTATCTGCAGTGGCGATACTCACTGCCTGCACGGGAAGTAATCAGTGTCCAAAATAATTGCTTTTCACCAGCCTGTAGTCAGCTGTCTGGTCAGATATTTAAGCTGTAACGAAATTGTTTCGGTTTCCAGGAAAAAATATTCGGTTGAAATGTGCAGTAATTGCAGGTGCAAAGCGAAGCTGATAATGGAGCCGTTTTTGTCCTCATCCGTTGGACCTCTTTGGAGGCATTTCCTCCAGCACCAGCGCTGTCATGCTCTCCTCTTCCCATTGCTGCTGTGAGAGGAGGAGGAGGAGGGTCCCCCCCAGCATCACTGTTTGGCATTAAGGCAGTGAAAGGTGGAGAAGAATCCGTGTGTGGTGCAGAGCATCCTCGGCACAGGGGCAGGCGGGGGATGCAGGAGTGCTCTGCGCTTTGCTCGTGTGCGTTCAGCCAGTGGTGGAGGCTTGGGAACATACTGACATTTGAACTGAGAAGAATCCGTGTGTGGTGCAGAGCATCCTCGGCACAGGGGCAGGCAGGGGATGCAGGAGTCCTTGCGCTTTGCTCGTGTGCGTTCAGCCAGTGGCGGAGGCTTGGGAACATACTGACATTTGAACTGATCGCTTAAAAAGTCTATAAATGGGATTATGCAAGAGTAGTTTCCAAATCTGAACTTTCTGAGAGCTCAGCAGCAAATGAATCCGTTTGCTTCAATTTGTACCATACAGCAGTCGGCTTTCTCCTAAAACTGGGTTCATGGAGCAAAGTGTTTGCTGTGGGTACAACGTGCCCAGCATTACCCTGAAGGAAGAGGGAGGAAAAGAGGGTCATGAGCTGCAGAGAAACTGCCTGACGAGTTAGTAGCCCACAGGGAAACCTGATTTACAAGGAAGGCAACAGAAACATTGACGTGTCTTTGTTAGCCCTGTGCTTTCTCTGTGCTGGGAACGGCACTGCCCCTGCCGGGGACAGCAGCAGGGACGTGCTGAGGGACGAACTCCGTCGGTCTGCACTCGTTCTTCCACCCCTTCGGCTGCTCTGACTTTCTCGCTGCAGTGAAGAGCACGCTGCCCATCGACAAGTGAGGGAACGGGGAATTTTCTTTGTCTCCTCCAGGATTTCACCGAGTCACGAATTCTGGAGGTTGCAGCAGGAGAGAATGGAGATTTTATAGAGGAGGGAGGTGCGCAAAAAGGAGCTTGAGCGTTTGTGAGAAGGACTACAGGGAGGCGTTCCTCTTTTCTCTAACCAAGAGATGACTTGTGGCCTCCTTGTCCCCTTGGATCTCCCCCCAGAATAACCAGGGCTGTGGTGCAACCGGGGACATGCCGTATTTATGGAGTTTTTTGTTGCAGGGTAACCCCTGTTAGTTAGGAAACGCTGCCCTGCACCTGCAAAATGACATCACTGTGCCTCGCCCATCACCGGGAGGGGGGGTGGGTGCTTTGGTGGAGGATACCATCTGCAACCATGGTACACGTAGAGTCGCTTTGTCCTTGTCTGATCGAAACGGAGGCATTTTCTTTCTTATTACTCAGCTTTGACTTGGATTTCGATAGGCTTTTGGGGTTGGGTTGCCATCAAAATCACTATAACCTGGAATTTCCGAGCAAAGTCTACACTGTCAAAGCCATTCTTTAGGAAGGTTACTAGCATTTTTGGATTAAGCCATAGTTACTTGGTTTTTAGTGCATGCATCCGTTTTTCTGCATATGTTTAGAGAAATCAGGTATAGCCCAATGAAAAGGAGTTAAAAAGTTGATTACCATAATACTGAATTTTATTTCCTGTCTGGTTTTTTCTATTCCAAGTGTGTTTCACATCACAAGTTGTTTTGCTTGGCTCAGGCTAGTGCAATCCTGGCAGTTTTTCACTGCACACACAGTGAGCCTAAGACATCTTTCTGCTCTCGGTGGCAAGTTTTGTTGCCCAACTTCCCTTGGCACCTCTGAAGCATTTTTTGTTCATTTACTTTTTTAAAGGAATGAAAGTCCACGCACCCTGGTGATTTCTTGCTCTCCTGTTGAGTCTGAATTGTTAACAGAAACAGAAGCCTAAGCGAGCAGCCTGTTGGTTCCTAGCTAACCTTCTTGCTGACTGGCGAATGACAACATTCCACCCATGAAATAAATAAACGGGGAAAAATGTGTGGAGTGAATCCTGGGGGCTATATTAATGCCAAACACAAAGATGCTCCTGCTTCGATTGTACTTCTTTGATTACTCAACTGAGTTATTAGATACATGAAGAACACCCATTTAAATGTAAATCCATTCTCCTTCTGTAATAGATAAATGTGCTTTGCCTTGAATTTGTAAGCAGAATACATCACTTTGATACGCTAACTGGGACAGAATAAAGCTAGTCAGTAGGCGAAGGGAAGGATGTGGATGGCTTTAAAGCAAATGGAACAGAGGAGTCCATCAGTTAGTTAATTAACTTCAATTTCTATTTTAATGAACTTTCTCTGGTGCTTGTTTAAGCATCCAGATGCTTGCAAATGGTTTTTTCCCAACAACAGGCTTTTGTTGGCATCTAATAAATTATAAATGGGGGGTACCTATCTTCTGTATCCCATAAATACTTTATTAGTATTTGCACCGCGGCAGCAGTGATGTGCGGGCGGTCCAGAGCTGCTCTGCGCCGGGCGTGATGCGGGGGTCCGGTCAGCCTCGGGCCAGCAGCAGCACGAGTCCAGAATCTGAAAGAAGGGGAAAAAAACAGTAATTCAGTGTCTTGGCACGTTCCTTGTGACTCTTCTAGAAGGCGAGTGATCAGAGCTGGGCGTTCACTCAAGGTGACTGCTCTGGTGAAGCTCATCTCCCCAGGCTCCTCCTGAAGAAGGGGCACTTGTCCGAAATCAGGTGTGGGCTCCGCTTTGCTCCTGGGTGACTCTGCTGTTTGCTGTCCAGGAGAGAGGAGCTGAGGGAGCCGGTCCCACGCTGTCCGAGGAGCGTGAAGGTAGCGCTTCCCGCAGAGGCGATCCTCGCTAAATCCTCCAGTGTTCTGCAGGAACTGGCTCTACTTACTCACGCCAAGGAAATCCTCTTTGCTGTTTGTTACAGGAAACTCTAGAAGACACTTTAATTTCAAAATGACAGCGCAGCGATTTTTCAAGCCGCGCTGTGCTTCCAGAGCAGGGCGGCGCAAACCCCTGGGTAAAGGCACTGCCTGGCGACGGCTGCCGGCGGGATGTAATAAATGTCGGTCCCGGCGTCGGTTAGCTGGCCTCGGGTGGTGTTTCGGAAGCAGCCGTGCTGGCTGAGCTCTTCCGCAGGAGCAGAGCTAAGCAGATTCGCAGTGCCTTGGAAAATCTCGCCCAGCAGCAAAGCTGGAATAAGCACATCTGAAGTTCAGTAAGCGGCACGGCCGGATTTCTGTCTGAACGCAGTAGAAAGACGAATTGTCCCGTGGGTGAAGGTCTGGCCTGAGACGTGGGGGAGCTGCCTGCAGGGACAGTCTCCCACCCCTGCCACCCACCCCGCACCAGAGGCAGATGTTTTCCTCTTGCCGACTTTGCACGACTCCCTCAGCCAAGGGCTCCCGGTGTGCTGCTGCTGAGCAAATCGCTGGTTCTCTCTGCATCCAAATTCCTTTTTGGAGTTGACCTCCCGCACTCCTGCCGTTTGTTTCCTTGTGCTGGAAGCACTCTGGAAGAGGAAACATCGTCTGTATTTTATGTAGCAAAGCAGGGCTGCGTTCTCACAATCAGCTTTGAAAGCACAGGCAGGAACTAGGGAAACAAATGGCAGAGTTTCACCCTGGTAGTCTGTAAGAAATTTTCTCATTTCTTTGTCCTGCACTTCTTGTAGTGTGATTGTAGATACAACCCTCCTTGTTAACAGAGGCATTGCAGTATTCCTCCTGTGACTGGATGCTGAATTTTTTCAAACATCACAGTCATCCATGGAATGAAGCATTTAAAATCTAATAGTAATAGCTGAATAAATGTGTCTGCCAACCGTGGAGCTTCTCATCTCCTGCCCACCGTAACTGTAATGAGCCGGTTAGAGCCATCAGACATCTGTGTGTTAAGAGATTGGGTCCATCCTGCTGCTTTCATCACCTCTGAGAAGTGGGAGGGTGAATGAACAGTACCCATCTTGGGGACGTATTGTCGGTGATTGTGGTGATCAGATTTTGTAGTGATGGCTGTTTTAAAAATGTACTGGAGAAAAAAATATTAGATGTGGATGTATTGCTGCTAGTTCAGCTGGAGGGAAAAGTTTCTGGTTGTGCTCTGTGTGAGGAGTCCTCGATGGACTTCTTGCAATGGGCCACTTCTGCCGTAACGATTTAAAATACTTGTTGCAGTTGTTTGGATTTTTTACTGATTTCTTTTCTTTTTCACGCTACCCCTAGTGTGTGAGACCAGAAAACTGTAGGCTGGGAGCTAGAGGGGCAGAGCCCTGCTTGCAAATACTTTGTAAAAGGGCGGGGGGGTCTGTGTTACGTGTTCCAGAAATACCCTTGCAAAAGCTGACAATTGGTTTTGGAATCTGCTTGCTGCTGCATTTATTACTTATAAATGCCAAGGAAGAAATTAAATTGTTTTTTGTACCGTATCCTCCAACCTGGGGAAGTTTCTGTTAAGTCTCTAGAGAGAGAGCTTTGCTTAATCCTCTTAAAATTGGTGCGAATGCTCCAGGTCATTCTGTCGTTAGATCCTGGCTGTCCTTGGGTCTTCACTGGCTGCTCTGCAGGTGGGGGCACGGTTGATTTTTCTGCCAGTTCCTCTGGACTGCTGTGGTGGTGGTTGTAAACCGACTTGGGTGCCACAGGGGGCCCCGTCTGTGCTCCAGGGCTCCTCCAAAGTGCCTCTTGCCCGAAGGGTCTGGGGCAGCACCCTGATGCTTCCCGGCTTTCTGGGAGAGCAAAGGCTTACAGGCAAATTTCTACACACCAATTCCTGTTGCGGCCACAAAATCACCTTTTTTCAGATAAAATACAACTGAACCCCCGCTGCTATATCCGAGATGTGGCTCTGCTGGGCTTTGTTGCTTTAAGCTCATTTTTGAGAGGCTTTACCCTGGCTCTGTGAACCACCTGCTCTTGAACCTGTTTCTGTACTTTTCTGGTTCCTTGTTTAACAGAAGGAGTAATTAAAAATTACAGTCTGGAGATCGAGTGGGGACAGTAGGATGGAACAAGCTATTTTCTTTGCCAAGGTTGTGCTATAAATGAAGCCTTGTGTACTTTGGGCAAAACTGCGTCTGGCAGAAAAAATAGGACAGTTAAGTTGATGAGGATTTATGTCTGTTGGGTTTCTCCGTCTTTATGTACTGTCTACCACGGAACCGGAGTTATTAAAGCTCGATGACTGATGTACCTATAGACTGAGGAGTGACCCTGAGTCTTTGCTAAGCTTTGAAACACCTTAGGTTCATTTATTTAAATTTTCTTTCTCTGTCTCTAAAACCGAAATGGAAAAAAAGGAGTTTAGTGCTCACCTGAGGAGGTCAGTGAAGAGCAGGAGCCCTCAGAGGTGATAGGGTTGTTGTGACAACGTTTATATAAGCAAGACTTTACCAGTGGGCTGCATTTTCTGGAAATCTGCTAGAATTAGGCTGAGCCTTATACTTTCATCCGCCATTTGGATGCTTATCTGAGTGCTGCACACCTTGCGTTTTGGTAATCACTTCTCAATATTTCATCTTAAATTAATGAAGTGTAAGCTAAATATTTTCGGAACGTGAATTGTTGCCATAAGAGGTCCTTTGACTACCCGAGTGCAGTGTTAATGAGCCGAGCATTGCCTGCACCACTGCTGGTTTTCCCAGCGCTGAGAGCCCGGGGGAGATCATCTCTGAATAGTGATGGACTTGGAGTCTTCAGCCGGTAAAAAACCTGGACTGGCTTTGTTCAGAGAGGCCATGTGCTAGGTTTGCGGTACCCCAGGTCTTGGAGCTGTACTTCTATTTCCTCTATTAATCGCAAATAGTACCTTTTTAATGTGCTTTTGAATGTGCAGTGTTCAAGTGGGCACGAAGTAACGGAAGAAATGAGTTAATTTATCCCATTTCCAGATAGGTTTGCATACAGAGTAGCGTCTGCATCGCCTTAGCTCCGCACTGAAGAGTGATGCTGTCCTGGGTCAATGATTGTGGGTTAAGTAGCCCCGAGATACCCTCTGAGGCTAATAACAGCCTCTAAATAACAGCTTGGGTCGGTCCGCCAGGTCGAAAGCTGTTTGTTGTCACAAACGGTGGCATTCCAACACGCTTTCCAATGCCTCGCCTCTCCCTACTGCCTTCCAGACACAGCCAAGTGGGAGCTTACTCAGACTGATATTAACATTTAATTTTGAATGGACTTAATTAAACTGACCAGCACAAACCCTCAGAGGTCAAGTGTAGTTTCACCTTGGATCAGTTAAATATTTTTCAGTCGGACTCTGACAAAATGCTGAGGGAAGTGTTGTCTTGGTGTCAGGGTCGCATTATTCGCTCTAGTGTCTCGTGTATTTAAACTTCTGCTCAGTACTTGTTTCCAAAAATTTTCCAAGGGATACAAAGCTTATTTAAGATTTTAAACAGATATAGTAATATGCAAACATGTAATTAAGTTCCTAATCAAATACATACAATTATTTTTTTTGTGCAAGCTTGAAGGTTTAATACAATTAAAATTCAGTTGAATTCAAGTCCAAGGTAACGTAATCCCCCTCTGTGGTTTTGCTGATTGGAATTTTAAATTCCACACAAGAATTTATGAATATAAGTCTCTTTTATAAAGCACGGTGATGCCAAAACGTGCCATCTGTAATGGGATGCTCACCAGATTTGGCTGTATAATTTGTACCCTTAATTTACTGGGCAATGAGACTCTTAATACGTATTTCATATGTTTTTATTTAGGTTTTATTTAGCTGCCAGCCTGAAAAAATACCAATATTGTAAGGATTAAACAAACAAACAAATCAAATAATCTAACGGACAGATTAAATAAATACAAAAGAACTGTTTGTGTTGAGGAGACTTGTTGGAGGAGGCGGAGAAGCGCAGCACTGGAGAAGTCAACGTGCCAGAGGCACAGGGGCAGGGTGGGCGCTTGGAAACACCTTCATCTCAGCCGTGGTTGTGCACGACTTCAAAACACGAGCGGACGGTGGTGGGGTGGGCGTGCGATGGGGGAACCAGCTGACCCACCACAGCAAACCCTCGCTTTGGGTGTTTTGCCAACTCGATGATGTGTTTCCGCTCTGTGGACAGACCGTCTCAGCGAAGCGTGCTTCAGTGGTACGAGATTGCTTTCGCACCGAGCGAATTAGCGATAGGTGGTTGGAATTATGGGGATATAGCAAAATTCTGGAGATGATAAAATACCTTGAGAAGGAAAAGGTCATGGAAAACACAACCTACGTAACTGGGCAGTTGAATGTACTCACAGACATCCACAGGACGTGCCACAGAGATGGACTTTGGGTACACACGTGTAAATAACAGCGCTATAATGGACTCATGGAACCATCAGCTGTATAATTAACTCCTCTCCACTGATGCTGGACATGCATTTCTTTGATCCGTACTGTGGTTGTGATTTCAAATATGTAGTTTTTAACTGAAAAATCTATGCAGCTGAAGAAGATAAAGTTTCACCAAGTAGGAGACTGCCAGCACACACAGTATTTCTGTCCTGATTTAAAAGTTATAGGATGTTACACCCTGAAAGTGCCATGTTGGCTGTCAGGCAAGAGCCACATCAAGAGCTGAAGCTATTTCAGTTTCCAGTGGGTCTGTGTGGATTCTCATAATTAGTGAATAACTCTGGGACCGTGAAGATTTTGGAGATCTGCTGACTGTGATCATCTTGGGGCTGGTGGCAAATGGGTGGGTTTACTTCTATGGACTCGTAGAGCTGGTCCCCTCAGGGAAATTCCTGAACTGGGCAAAGAAAAACGCATCATTTTTCCTGTAGTATCGTGTAGTATTTCCCATGGAACATTTTCATGCATTGCACAGAGGCTGTTAAGTATGCAGCTCTAACTCTTTTACTTTTGCACCTTTAACTCCTTTGCCTTTCAAAAATCCATATTTCCATGAAAATTCATGGTGGAAGAAGAATTTCTAATCTCCCAGCCAAGCCGAGCAGCTGGGAGGGAGCAGACAATTAAGTTGCACGATGCTTTGCTCTAAGTGACAGACCATAAATCACAGCCTGCGGAATATTGCATTTTAATGCACTGCCCGACCCGTGTGCTCCGGGTGTCGCGCTGCAGCGGGGCCCCCACCGTAGCTGGGAAATGAAGTCACTCTTTGAGGGAAGCGAGGGAGGTCACGCTGATGCCATGGAAAGGTGTCAGGCCTTTGGTACGTTGTTTGCAAAAGTAAAAGAAACAAGATTCTGGGCATCTGCTTGCTCTCATTTTTAGAGGAGGTGTGTAGGAACTTAAAGTGTGTTTCTTTCTTGCTGCTTTTTAATAAATGTAATTTATGGGAGAAGACTGAGAAATGCCATTAGCAGAAATGTTTGTGAGAAAAATAAACAGAAGGCATGACTTGGGGCAAAGCTCAGCCCAAACTCGCTAGATTTTGCAAGGAAAATATTAGCTTAACAATGTGGGCTTGGTTGTTTGCCATCCCTTTAGTCAAGAAACACAGTCAAGAAAAACATTCTTCTGAACAGAACTGGGTGTTATGGCCACATGCAGGACCGGCCGGATTCCCAATTTCCACAAAAAATGAACACCAGAATGTTGCAAAGTGGCAGCACGGGATTTCCCTAAACGTTAATCTTTCTCCGCTTGCTCTTTTCTTTTGTCTTTAACATATGCTGCCCAACCCGCCACGAGGACAGAAGGGGCTGCCTGGAGTAGCGCACCTTGGTGTCTCTGAACTGAGACGATTCACGGCTGAGTCTCACGGCTCCTCCTGTGGGGGTGATCCCCAGCTGAACCCATCCTGAATGTGGGGGAGACTCTGTAGGAGTTGCTGGGCAGTTGGGGTTGGGGGGACCTGCCTTTGCTCTTTTCTTTGGCTACAACCATAAATTGTTACAAAGCTGGTTGCTTCCTTGAGAAGGTCCCCGTCTCTGTGTGAAT
>NW_010398450.1:34181-51974 GCF_000710305.1 Buceros rhinoceros silvestris
TTCCTGCTGTTTCCCCATCCCCTCTGAGCTCTGGCGTTTTCTGCATGCCTGAAGTGTTGGAGGATTTTGTTTCTTTTATGTCTAAGGGTCAAGTGCATATAAGGGGATAAATCAAAGAGAAGGGAAAAAAAAGCCAACTCAAAACCCCATCAATGTAGAATGAAAGAAGTGATGTTGCCTGTGACTGCCAGTGCTCCTTACCTTCCACTAATGAATTCTTTGAAAGTGGCAGAGAGATGAAGGAGACTGGTCCTGATCTATCCCTCCAAAGACCAGAGCACCTTCTGCAGAAAGGGAACCCGACAGCCTCTGACCTCAGGAACAGCTTCAGTCTACCGCAGACTCAGACATAAATGTCTCCACAAGCACCGAGTGCTGCACAAATAATTTAAAGGAGAAACACATACCTTTGAACTATTGTCCTTTGTGCTGGGGACAGCTTATGTACTGAAATGCGGGCTGATGTAGTCCTGTTGACTCCAGAATGATGGTGAAGATTAACAAACTGGTCCCCAGGCACCAAAGGTTGTGTTTGTGATTCAGCCCTTTGCATGCACTAACTTAATATTGTCTCTGGATGTATGAATGACCTCTAAATGTTATATGCAGGGTGATGCCCTTTTGCTAGTGAATCAGATGTGTAGGCAGGTCTCAGCCTGCGCTGAGTCCCAAATTCAGCTGGAGCCATGATCCTTCTGACAAGCCCCTCCTCAGCACCCTCTTCCCCAGCTGTATCTCCAGTAGAAGCCTTGCCCTCGTGCTCAGGAGACAGCGATACAGGCCGGGGGGCGATCACTAAAGGTTTGCTCATCTCAAGTCCAAACGAGTGCTCTCCTCTTCTTTCAGGATACAAAACTGTGTCCTGGCTTTCGGTTTCCACCCCGAACTGGTGCTCAGTTCCAGCTCTGCTCATTTATTTATTTTTGTTGAAACTTAATGACCAAAGTGCAAAGTTATAAAAAGGCACCTCCCCGCTTAAGGATTCTTGCCTGAATAATTCATACGTGTGCGTATGGGTACGCATCACTCATTGTCACATACAGCATCCTACGTTTGGGACTTGGCAGATGAAGAAGGTCATCCCTTGGCCTATCCAAATGTTAATTCAGAGCTGAATTTTTCTTCTTTTTTCCCCCCTCAGGTTGGCAGCCCTTGATTTAAAAGGAAAATGCCTCTAATTCTCTTCAATTTCTTATGCATAAAAATGCATTAATGATAAGGCCGTTTTATGCGACTTGAGCTTGTTTGACCTTGAAAGGGGTAGGAGTTAGTTTGAGTTTTATTTGCTTGAAATTATAATATAATATCCCACACCTTACAACCCTGCTGCACATTCTGGAAAATCGTAACCCACGGATTGAGAAATACTCGATTTCTGGGTTTACACCAGTTTAATTGGGAGGCGAATTTCCCCTACTGTGTTTTCCCATCTCAACACCTCTCGGGAGTGGTATAATTAATTAAGCCAATTGATGTGTTGACAGTGAAACCAATTTACTGAAAATACCAGAAATTGGTTATACTGGGTATAAAAGCAATGTGATTTTGGCTAAACCCATTGAAGTGCTTTTTATGAATTCATGATTCCTCCTGCTTTATTTTTCTCCCCTCATTTGAGGCAACTTCAGAAGATGTGGTTGGAAGCAGAAGGAAGCCACATTCTCTGATTTCCAGCCAAAAGGGTCCCTCTCTTCTTTTTCATCTCGTGTTTATTATTTTACCCCATCAAAGAAAAGAATGTCAGAAACTTCTGTTACAGGAAAAGCAACGTGTAGGAGTTACCAAAGGAAATCAGGCTGGAGGCTTTCTCAAGAAAGGAGAAATCTCATTGTTCGCTCCTTATCAACAGAGAGCAATGGCCGCATTGGATGGAGCTGGGTTAACCAAATAATTAATTCCTCTGTCTGAAACTCTGTATCATCTCTGCATGTGATTAGGGGAGGGCAGGGATGAAAGGGTTTGTCTCTCAAGCTGCTTCTCAGTTTTATTTCTTAAGGTTATCATGAAAACATCCTCCTTCTCGTGTGTGCTCAGGGCTGTTGTAAACTCTTGCTGTCCATCAGTGACAGTCAGACGAAGGTTTTGGCACATCTGTGCTTCATGCGAAGCCAGGAAAAAGCTCCTCACCCATCAGGCAGATGTCGAACCCCCTGGTCTGAACTAAGTCATGTGGATGATGGTTTTTTGTCTTTAGTTCCCTTTCAAAGTCAAGAAGGATTACCTTGGCCCGGGAACTGAGCAGCGCGGGAGTGGATGCTCGCGTGCTTCTGAGGTCTTCTTTTGTTCAGCGCTGGCTGAATGTAGGCAGGGAGACTCCAGTGCAGGAGCAGAGCAGCTGTTGGTCTTGTCTGGTGTTACACATCTATGGATGTGCGTTAAAGAAGGAAGCAGTATGGTCTATACAGCATGTGGTATAAAAGCTTTAGTAATTTTCTTCATTAATGACCTCGTTTGAATGTCCTCGTATGCTAAGTCAGACTATGGAAATACCAGGCATAAGGAGCATCGGCACTTCCGTTGTGCCTTCTGACCTTTTGTTTCCAAAGAGTTGGGTACCCGAAAGATGGACAGGACAGGGCATGCCCTCAGGAGCTCACATGTTAAGCAAAGAGTGTTTGTTTTCATTATAATCAGAATTATTCCTGTAAATGCCCCTGTTCCAACCTGCCCCCACCTTTCTCCCCCGCATTAAACCTCTGTGGTTTATGGTACGTTCACCAGCTTAACTGCCGTGTCCAAACCGCACTGTCCGTTACGTGCCAAGCACAGACTTTCCAAAACGAGGATCGCTAATCTTGGGTTTTCCTAGTTTTTCTCACCTCGTATGAGGTCAGTGAGAGCTGCAAATTCTTCAAAATATGTTCTGAATAACTTCACATTTACCCTTTGTATTCATTTGCACTCATCAGCCTCTTCCCTTTTCCCAGCAGATGAGTCACTGCTTCCCCTCTTCACTTGGGGAGTTTTCATAGCTTGGCTGATTACGACCCAGTTTGGGTAATTTGTCCTCGTAATGATTCATTTATCACTATCCAGAACCCACTTCAGCAAAACACTTCACTGTGCTCTCGAATGCTGTGCTGAGGAGGAATTAAAATAAGCACTTGTTCGAATGGCCGGGGGTGGGAAGGTTGTGTGCTCATCGTACTTTTCCCTTCCTGATGTTGCTAACAAATGTTCCCACCTTATAGCGCTTTACAAAAAGTAACAATCGGAGATAAATAAGTTGGATAAGCAGAATGAAATAACAGCAAGTGTGTGTCACTCCTGATGAGATTTGACATTGTGCTAACATCTATTTTCCGGAAACTGTGTGGCGTTGATGCCAGTCTTTCCTGCTGGAATCCGGCTCGAAATTATAAAACTGTCCAAACTATACAAAAAGATTTATTTCAATTCAAAGATCATTGATTTGCTAGAGAACAGCAGCAGCAACCACAGTGTTGATGGATACCTTCGAAACACTCTTTATTTAATTGTTTCTTTCGCAACCAGAAGCAGAGGAAATACTAAGTAGAATTGCTTCGATCTGAATGCTGCTTCGTATGGGGAATAGTCCTGCTGCCAGTGCAGTTGGGCTGTATATGTATATACATATACATGTACATACGCACACACGTATGTATTTATCTGAACTGAAGCCTTCACCTACCGAGTTGTGATAGTGAGTAATTCTACCTGGGTCCAACTAACAATCTCCCTCGTGTTTTTGTTTGAACCACATTGGAAATTGAATCTTGACGAAATATGTTGAGGAGGATTTTAAAGGGTTAACGAGCTGACTCTCCTTCCCAGTGAATCCTTTAATTTGCATTTGTGAGAAAATTTTCCCATTAAAACTGCTGCGGTATGGTGTACCGTTTCAGGACAAGACTTCTACACCTTATTAGCACTGCAGTAAGGGAAAAATACTTTAAAGAACATTAAGAGGAAAAAGAAAGTCATTAAAAACATATTTGTCAGCTTCCAGAGATGCTAATGAACAGAAACGTAACGATGTATTAACAGCTTGAGATCCTCTCCTTTTCCAGGGCAAGCTCTAGCCTCTCACACCGCTTAATCTTGGTGGGGAAATGGCACCTTATTTCAGGACAGGACGTGTTTGAGGGTTTAAGAAGTGGCAAAATGAGCCTTTTGCGCGTAGCTGCTCCTTTATTTCATTTAACACATAAATAAAAGCTGTTAGAAAGAGCAGCAAAGGGAGACTGTGGAAAAAGCCAAAAAATGGAGGTCTTAGACCTCAATGTTGTTTTCTGGTGGTGATGGGAGTGCTGCAAAGTGTCACACAAGGAGGACAAACTGCAAGGTGGTCTCTGATATTCTCCTTGCTGCAAACGTTTCTAAGGCTGAGGGGCAGTTCTGGGGGAAGGGAGGTTGTTTTCGCTTTTCATTGGCCTCATCTTGTCTGAGTTTAATAGCGACAACATGGTAACCCTCATGTTCTTTTCATTAAGGGAACCCGCGTCTCTTCTCCTCTAGTTCAGTGCGTGCTTGCTGCTGGCATTATTAAAGACTTTATCGTTTTGACTCCTCATCAAATCACAGAGGGTTGGGAAGATTTGATCCACAGCTGAAGGACTTATTAGGAGAATCCATTGGACCCGGGCGCCGTAATTGGCACCTAAATACGCTTTAGACAGATGGTGCTGTAGATTGTGCAAGCAAATCATTTCTTGACCACGGCGACTTCCCTTCTGTGTATTATTTCATAGATTCAGATCTAACCTTTATTCTTGCCAGAATACCGGTGGAAGGATTTTAGAGTGTAACGTTAAGCTATTTACTTCGAAAAGTGTTAATACAGTGAAATGAGTCAAAGCCACAGCAGACATAAATTGATAAGGTGCTTTTGTTCGTCTCGGTATAAAAGCAGTGTCTGTGTGTAACTCAGCCTGCAAACAACATCTCGCACGGGTTTCTCATTTGTATCAGAGGAAGAGCAAGGGCTGACTGCTGAAAATTTATGCAAATAGGCAATCTAAAATGAGCCAGCCTTTTCAAGCGAGGGAACTTCCCAGTGCACAGATAGGTCCTATAAATGTACTTACCTTGCCTTTTTCTCACGTTAACTTCATCATCTCTAATGATAACTTAATGATCATCAGCAAAAGGGCCCTTTTAATGAGGAACGTGAAGAAAACGTGCCGTCCGAATAGGCTGTGGAAATGTGATGTTTAGAACACTGCATAGAGAACCTCTGTGTGTCCGTACTCGGTGTGTAAGCGCAGTAGTACCAGCTCCACGCGTTTAAGCTGTGACGGTTCCAACAGCATCCGTCTCCCACCTCTCTGAGAGCGTCTTAAAATTATCTTTGAAATGTGTTTAAAATACACGCTCTGATTCTCACTATGGTGTTTTCAGTCTGTGCTCAGCTGCAGTTGAGACACAGCTTTCCAAAACAGAAGCGAAGCTGTTCAAACCATTTTGTGTTTCCAGGAGATGGGCTCTGAGGAAATAAAGAGCTACTTGGGGGTGAAATAAAGTCACAGTTGCTGTCAGCTACAATCAGAATAGAAATATTGCAAATGGTGGTTAAAAAGGAAGAGGAGGATCCTCCTGGCCTCCTCGTCTGGTCTTGTCACTGTTGGGTGTGCTGGGCCACCAGTAAATCAGGAGTAACACCACCGAGATGAGTCAACAGAGTCCCACAAATACGCAGCGCTTTGCCGGGCGAAAATCAAGCTGCTATAATACATGAATCACTTCTTGCCCTCTGATCTCTCCCTGTGTTGTTTTTTGTTGTGTTTTATGAGCTGCTTTTTGGTTGCCTCCTTGGCCAAAGCAATCCTCTCGCAGAATTGCAGGAGCAATCTCTGCTGCTGAGGCTTTTGAAGACACCCACCACGGCAGCTCACCAGAACCTAATTATGAGCCAAGTGCAAGTCCAACACCTCTGAGATGTCCGGAGAGCCCTCCCAAAATGCAAGTCTTTTCTGCTCTGTGCTTTTCAAAGGCTACCTTTTATTTTCCCCTGAAGAACCGACCGAACAAAACGCATGCTTCGGCTCCTGCTCTCAACGGTCTGAAGGTTTTCCCAGCTCCGGATTTACTCACGGAGGAATTTGGAGTTAACGGACCCCTACGCAGTGCTGTTGCTAAGAAACCCTGGCTCGCCGCTGTAATGTCCTTTTGCAGTTTGGCGAGTGCCTCCCCGATGGAAACGCCCCTGTTTCGACCTCGCTGGCTTGTCCAGAGGAGGGTGTGCTCTGCTCGCAGCTCAGCCCTGCAGTGCCCGTGACGCAGTGAAGTGGGAAGCCAGTGTCCCCTATTTTCTAACCACCTTACCTCTTGGTTTCTGACGTCATGCCCTTTGCACGTGCCTGCAGCCTGGTGTGTGTTTGCTGCCTGGGACTGACTGCGTTGAGGCTTTGCTCAGCAGCGAGTGTGAGCGTGTTGCTGGGCTGGCATGTCCTGTAGCCAGGAGAGGTCAAAACCCAGCTAGAGACAGAAGGGCAACCTGAAAGCCTCACCCATGCGTTTTGCACTGGTAGTGTGCCGTTTTCTTGTTGCCATGGCAAACCTGAAGAGAAGAGCAGAGTGAGTCAGGCAGGTGAGGGAAGGCTGCCTTGGTGAGGAGGCAGAAAATGGGTTGAGGTAGTTTTTCTTTTTTACAGGGTGCAGGAATCCATGGGACTGAAACTAGAGGTCTGCGCTGTCGGAAGTTTCCTTGAGGCATCACCGTCTGAGATTTGTAGGGGAGAGCTCAGGAAACCCACACTGAGCCTTTATAGGCCCATGAGACCTTGTTTGAAGGGTTGGGGTTTGTCCCAGTCTCTCTCTGAGTGTCCTGCCTGACACGGGACCAGCAGCGTAATTCCTCTGGCTTTCCCTTTCTGTCCATGATTTCGATCCCTGGTGGAAGGGAAAAACTGGGAGCTGGAGCAGAGAAGGGGGGTTCAGAAGTTCAGGGGTCCTTTTTATGGCAGGATTTCCCAGTGCTTTTCCCTTCCCCAAGCTGGCAGAGCAGCTCCTCGGGTATCTGGAGCCCTGAGATCACCGCAAGGTGTTGGGGGAAAAAAGCAATGCAGAGGAGAGACATCGTTCTGTGTTACACCGGCATAGGTAAGGATGAAGTTCGCCAAAGACTTTGAAGTTACTGAGGTGAGAGTAGAGGTGGCCTCTCCGCAGCTGAGGGGGGGTTGTTTCTTATTTGCGCAAGTCCAAGTGTACAGTATTTTACATTACTGTTGAACTCGAGCAGGTTCGATGCTGATCTCACTCTGACTTTATAAGAAATAAACCTCTTAGACTCCGCAGTCTTAGCTCACCGTCTGCATCTTCTAAGACCCCCCTAAATAAGACATCAAAACTAGTCCATGAAGCTGTATTACCATTTCCCTCTTTTTCTGTCTTTCTAGTCCCAATTAACAGGGCCACTTTTTGTCAATCAAGTGTCATCCCTTCATCCATCAAAACGCTTGCGCCAGAGAGAATGGCTGTTCCCTTAGACAGCTGCCGGAGGAGAGCAGAGAGTGGTGGGCTGGCTTATCAACAGGGCGAATTAACTTTTAATATTAGTGGCGTTGTTTAAGCAAGTTTGGGAGCCCAGGAAGATGAAAGGCTCTCAGACACTCTAAGTCGTTCTTCCTGCTAACAAAAAGAGTTTCCCACAAAAGTGAGACTGCTGGATGTGTTGCTGAGCTCCAGGGGTTTCACAGGGTAGGTGGGCTACCGGGGCAGGGTGGTTGTGGCAGCAAGTAAATGTGCTCCCTGGTCTCTCATTTTGAGGCATCTCCCACCCGTCGAGGGCTGGGCGCGAGGAACTGCTGCCCTCCCTGACCTGCACCTTCAGACGTACTTTTAAGCTCCGTGCTCCAAAGCAAGTTAGGTGCCGCGATGCCACAGTTACTGCAGGACTCAGAGGCCAAAGAACCGCGGCTGCCTTTGAAAATTAAATGAATCTCTGGGTCACTTCAGGGGTTTTGAGCGTTTTAATAAAAACCTTTTCTCTTTACCTAATCCTCTGTGTTGCAGAGGAGAGGAAGGCATTTTTATTACTCCCCTGCGCGGCCGCTGTTCTGGTTTTACCTGCTTCGCGCACCGCTGGGGTAGCGCAGTGACCTCATCTCTCCCAGGGCCTGGCTGCAGTCCGAGCTTCGAGCTCGGGCTTGGCACAGGAACGCGGCGGGTGGAAAATCCCAGCCCTTGCAAGCGCTGTTCGCAAAACGCTGCTTCCCCAGTTTCATACTGGTGACAGTTACTCCTCTTGTCCTTTATTAAAGTTTAATTTCATTGCTTTGCCAAACAATCTTGCTGCCAAGGCTGCAGATGAAAGTGAGGAAAGGAGGTTAATGCAGTATATGCTGTCCCTGTCTACAGGGTTATTTGTTTTTTTCCTGCTCTCCAATTGCTGAAATAAATGCCACCAGTGAATGTTTACAAATGCAGCGTGAGTAATTTAGATATAAAATGTGAGGTCGGCCATGAAGTCAAGGTTCAAAGCTAAATTACAAAGCCTAGGGAAGTCAAAACAAAGCGGTGTTGTCTCCTGCAGTTAGGGAAAATCAGAATTCCCACTGGTTATCAACAAGAAAAATGCACTTAGACTCTTCGACGAGGCTTTACTTCATGGAAAAAGTTACGAGGTGCTCCCTCCCCCCTGAAAATCCATTGATTGCACGGAGGTAAAAGCACCTTAGCGGGATCTAGAAAAGCTAATAAATAAAAAACAGTGATTCCAACTGAGACAAACATTTGAATACCATGTAATTAGTATTGAATGTTCGACTTGCTCTTTTTTGCTGGAAATGTCATAATTTTGACAAATGATCGTGCTCAGGTAGAACAAACCCGACGTCACTGAAAAGAAACGGGAAGTGCCGGCGGCTTCAGTTGAAATGCCGTCCCGAACACAGGGGGAGGATTCGCTGAAACCTCACCAAGACCTGTGTGTTCCCTAGATAAACCTCACAAGCCTTTCCAAATTAATTCTTTTTTCAGGGAATGAACCATTTCTGTAGGAAGGAAGAAAGCAACAGACTCTAGAACGGTTCGATACGTTTCCTGCTGTGCCTTATTCCCTCTGACCGTGTCAGGAGCTATTCCAGCACTTCTTGCTAGGTGCGATGAGGAGAGGCTCAGCAATTTGCCCGTGACTGGGGCAGCTGCTCCCGAGTCATCCCTCGTCTGCTCTGAAGAACGCGGGAGCTTCGGGTACCTTTATCTTGGCTGTGAAGCGCGAGCCTCTCGTCACCCTAAAGCAAGGGCTGTGTTGTGTTTGTAGCAGAGGAGTGTGGGAAGAATAGTTTCCTTCACTGCAGTTCGTATTCCCCGTTTATTATTTTTGAATAATAAAGTATTTTTTAAGATGATGAAATTTATTCTTTTTAAAGATGAAATCCTGCTTTCTGGAAAGTCAGGGCTGTCAGTTTTTCTGACTGCTTGGGAAGAGGCCGGTGCATTCTTATACTGGAGAAATAGAAACACACAAAAGAGTTCCTAAAACTGCTGCTCCAGTTACTTGATCTCACTTACAGGGAAAGGTAAGTTTGAAGCTGTGGGTACAGACATAGTTGATCAAAGGATAATAATATTCTTTACAAAAAATACTCTCTTACTGCATTTTAGAGATGGAGTGAACAGAAATAATGAGTTTAAATACTGGTTTGAAAAATCTGCTGTATTGTAGGAGGAGTTGTTTCAGTTCTGTGCCCATAAAAATAAATGACATACTCTAGAAGCGTTTTGAATGTGAAGCTTTTGCTCCAAAGATGTAATTGTGTCAGGGTTATTAAATGCCGAGTATAGTCTCATTTTAACTTTGATTGCATGGATGTATTTCCAGACACTTATTTTTATTCCGAATAAATAGACTTGGTGATATTGAATGTAATGGCTTAATGGCTACAAGGCAGAGCTGGGCAGTAATTGACACAGGAACATCGAAATGGCAGAAATTACAAATAAGCTGGAAACATCCGTGGCAGCGTACGTCCGCAGATGACGCTCTCCCCTGAGCGGAGTAGCTTAGATGAATAAAAAGGTCCGGATTGCTCAGAGAGGTGATCCCGCTTCGGCACGTTGTGGATTATGGCTCTTGGATGAGGAGGGAATAGAGCAGTAAAACAATTAGCAGGTGGGAGCTGTCAGCGTGTGCTCCGCCGGCAGTATCAGCGCGGATGTAGCATCTGGTGTGGTCCTCGGTGTCACCTGTATCTGCAGCGGGAACCAGAGCCCCTCCCAGGCTCGCCGAGACAGCTGGTTTTGTGCGTGCGCTTGATAAAACTTGACCCTCTGATCCGCTGTTCTCAGCTGAGGTTTATCAACCTGTACGCTGGCAGGGGTTGAGTTTTAGCTTTTCAAAATGCTCTGCCAATATCGGGGGTTTCTTAAAGATAGAATTGCTAAGCCCAGCGTTTTGTTAGTGTCACATCTTACGGCTTTAAGCAGCAGAGCTGCTCGAGAAGGCAGCTCCTGTGAAATTTAAATATGTGCTCTGACAGTATCCTCCATCCCTTCTTTCAGATACGAGCAGACACGCTCAAGCATCTGCAGGTTGCCAGTTTTCGTGGCTTTATTGCAAGTCTCATAACTGTTGTCATTTTTCATACGTGATAAATCTGTGGTTTTGGAGGGTTTTTTTAAGTTTCTAACATTCCTGGTTAAGAGAATTTCAATCTTAAGGGCGAAACAAAGATCTCAAGAGCTGTTGTGAACAAAAGCAGTTTGTTTAATTTTTGCATCTTGTTTCTTAAGCCAGTTTCAGGATTTCTGGTGACTCTCCCTGATTATTGCAGCTCCTGCAGATTGGCAAGACAGTATTAATTAGAGTCGCAGCCCTCACAGCAACATGTAACTCTGCTTCATGCTCTTCCAGATGTTTGGTGGGAAACAGATGAAGCTCAGTTTTCCTCTAACAATTTCAGTTCGTCCAAACCCCAGAAAAACCTGCGATTTGCTGAATTCCCTTCAGGAAGTTTTTTCTTCCGTGTTTGACACCAAGGAGAGGGAGCATCCTTTTGGCACCAAGAGCTGCTTGTTACACCCGAACAATTCCTAACTTGTAACTGAATGGCAGGAGGAGGCCAAAGAGTCCCTCACCAGTGGTGGTGGCATCTCACCTTTGCGGTTTATGATGGTTCTGTGGGCAACAGAACTTGGGTTTGGAGGTGGGAAGCTGAAGCGTTAAGGGTTTTAGGTGACCCATCCAAGATCCTGGAGCCAATTTTGAGCAAAGTAGGAACCATCTAACGCCCAGTGACACCGTACCACTGCCTGTATGGAAGCACACTTGGGTGTCGCCCCCCTGAAGTCATTGCACTGCAGCTGGGGATCTGGCCCATGCTGTCCTTGTGTTGGCACACGTGACTTCTGTTGTTCGCTTCGTTTTTGCCTAAATAAAGTAGCTATTGTTTATGAAATACAATAGTGGCACAATTAGCTAAAGTGGCGACAATAAGTGATTACCCAATAGAAACAAGAAGGCAGCAGCTGGAAAGCTGGGTGCCACTGTGCCTTGTCCGTCTTTGGAAAGAGACGGTTCTTTGGTTCTTGGCAAGTCTAAATGGAGTTTCTCTGGCAGAAGTTAGATTGACTGCTTTGGCATCGCGCCTTTCGTATTTCTCGAGGTTTGACATTGTTCCTGGCAGTGTGTAGCGCTCTGGGGAGTTGAACATCTCAAATATTTCTCTAAACTGCAGTAGTCCAGCCTTAAAGGTTGGAGGACAGTTTGCTGCAGGAGCTGTGGGCTCTTTTGGCTCAAAGCGCTACCGAGAGGAGCAGGAACCCATCGCTGGCTGCCTTATTCCGTGCTCTGACTCGGTTTCCCCAGCATAAGCATAAATAGAGCAGAGGAATTTATTCTCATTTAGAGCATTTCTTTTAGGGTGAGTAGAAATATTATTTAATAGTCTAATACACCTGGGGTGAACAGCCAAGTTTCTAGGCACAGGGGTGCTTCTTCAGCTCGCTGGTATTCTAGTGAGACTATTACCCAAAGAGAAATATGTTGTTTGTTTTCTAAATGACCTCGACAGTGTTTTAGTCAAAGTAAACACTGAGCCTTTTCCTTTTAAGATTTTTGGCCAAACACTGATTAACTTCAGTTCCCTACTGTGAGGCATTAGCTATGGTTTAGAAATGGGGAAACTGAGGCAAAGAAGAAAAGCCCTTTCCAAGAGGCTGATAAAAAACCCTAGAAAGACACAACAAAAGACAACATCTCTGGCCTATCTTGGATACATCATCTCAGGGGGTTGACCAATGGGTGTTTTCTCCAAGGAGAATGTGGACATCTGTCCCTGCAGCATGGTTCCGAAACTCCCATCCGTCTTCTACTGCCTGCGAAGAGACGTGCTCGTCAGTGGAGGGAGGATGTAATGAGAAACGACAAAATTCATTTCTGTGTTGCTAGATACAAAACATATCCATGTTTTTAAGGACAATTTAAAATTGATATTTTAATTGAAATAGTTAAAAATCCAACTTTGAAAGAAATTCCTACAGCGTTAAAAAAAGAAGGTGTCAGTGAAAACCTGTGATTATTCAAGAGCTGCCACAGCTCCACAGAGCTCCACTTCTTGACGTCAGAAAAGGTCAGGTTTGTAAGGAGAAACTAATAAGCTGAAAAAAATGACCAGCTTCATTTCTGAGCATGTTTTCCCCCGGACTATAGGGCCATTTATTGGTCTGATGGCTTTCATTTGCATCTGGGAAGCTCTGAATGCAGCTTTTGCCAGTTACACACCAAACATGTCGAGCCCGAAGAGGCCAGCTCGTTAGTAATTACTGTAATGAGTTCTTCACAGTGTTCCGCTGAAAGGTGATTGAGCCCCTAATGCAGACACCAGATATTTTTTCTCCAGCTAATGGTGTGGTAAATTATTCCTGCGAGGGGGCTCATTGGATGCCTCCTTTTAAACAACTTAAAGACCACAAAGGAAAGAAAAAGCTGTTTGTCTCTTCTTACCAGTAACGGGAGCAAATATTTATGGAGTGTTTCAGCTCTAGATCTTCCCGCTGTTGCTGTGGACAGGTACGAGCGGGGCTGTGTCCTGTGAACAGCGACTGGTACGAGCGGACGGATGGGGCAGGTGCTGCCAGGTGTGTTTTGCAGCTGGAAGGAGGGGGGACAGCTGGGGTGAAGGAAAACGGGCTCACTTCGCTCGGACAGAGCCACTGCCTTGACCCCGATGGCCATGCACTGCGCGATCGGCCTCTCCTCTCGCTGGAAGTGAGAGGTGTTAAACCAGCACAATGCTGGTCGAGAGAGGAACGATTTCCATGAGCTTGGCTTTTACAAGGGGAAATTTCTTCTCTTGCTAAGTGAATAAATTAATTGATATGTCTAAACGCAATTAGCAAATGCTACAGTGGGAACGGCTTCCTAACCAGAATCATTAATCAGCCAAAAATGAACTGTGGCGTGTCTTGCGTGTCCTCTTTTGGACCCAGCAAAAGACTCATCAGCCACCCTCAGTGATGTGAACGAGGAAGGACATTATTTATCATTTATTGCTATAAAGGCCATCTTCTCATAGCCCATACCTGTCTAAATGCCCTAACCCTGAGCCGCCGTGACCTCCCAGGCTCACACCTGTGGGGCTGGTTGTGTGGGGGCCCCAGAGTCAGGAGCTGGAGCTATCGCAGGAATACTCTTAATTTCTCCCAAACCCTGTGCAGAGAGGAGCACTCACTGCCAGGGCACGGAGGAGAACCGGCCGTGATTTCGAGGAAGGAGAAACCACGCTGGTGACCTGCCTGCGGTCAGGCTCTCTGTGCCTTTGATGCCCCAAGTCCACGGGGCGCCCAGGCAGCAGAAGGGGAAGCCTTGTGCTCGGTGGTCTCTGGGGTGTCTGCTGAGAGCAGTGACCCAGGAGATGCTGCAGTCCTCTGCTGAAAGGCAGACGGTGCTTCGGGAGCCTGCATGTTACAGGAAGCTATGGCTGACTGGCGTGGGAGTGCAGATAGAACAGGGGTTGCTTGTGAAGGAAAGGCCTGAAGTACTCTGAATATTTTTTTCCCCTCCCTGCCAAAACAACAGCCGTAGATGTTATTCGAGAAGCCGTTTGGTAGCATTAAGCGGTAACGAATTGCACAATTTGCCCACACATGTCATTGCCTTTACCTGGATACGCAGAAAGACTCATCAGCAGGTGAGGTTTCCCTGGCAGCCTGCAGCTCCAGAGGCTGCTCTGCCCTCGGCTGGGATGGAATTTCAAAGGATCTGTGCATGCAGTGTGGGTTTTTGGCTTTTCTCTCCGTGGGAGCAAGCCTCCAGTCATGGTGGCAAGTGCTGCCTGCTTACAGAGAAGTCCAGCTTCAATGTCTCCTCTAATTCCGTGCCGTGGAGTCAGCCGATGAGTCCAGAAATCCTTATACTGCGTCCCTTGATAAAATTACGATAGTGCCCGTCCTCTTTCATTCACTCACTCCTGCTAGCGAGAATTAATTTTAGACTCTGCTGCCTTTTGTCAGTAGATCTCAGGATATATAATCCACAGTTTATTTTATTTTGTACTCATCTGAGCAGTAGCTGGAGTGTATAAAATGGGGTCTCCTGGAACAACTTTATTGCTTCAGCCTCTTCCTTGAAGTAGTCTTTGGCATGAGTGTATTTTTTCCCCTCAGCTCTGACAGAAAGCAATTTCCTTTCTCCCCTGCACGTCCTTCAGGCTCCAGTGATTCACTCCTCAGCGTGCCCTGCGTTGGTTGACCTGTTCTTGCTTCTGGGGGTGGCGAAGGGTCCTCACCTGAAAACCCCTCCACACCCATCATCGCTGATAGCAGCAGTGGAAACCACCGCTGCCGGAGGAGATCATTTTCCCTCTTCCTGTGGGTGATGTCAAAGCACTAGTGGAGGATTGTCATGATTGCTTCGCCTCTTGAAATTGCTCCTCGCGTTGAGGAACTGGTGAAATTGGAAGGGGAAAAGCTGGAAGCTGACGAGGCTTTGATAGCTGTAACTTTTACTTTGCTGGTTGTCTCGCTCACAGCGTTGCTGAGATGTCATCAACTTGAAGACAAGCGGGCTGATATGGCGAGGAAAAATTGTGGTCTTTTTAAAAATGTATTTATTTTTTTAAGGGATCAAGAAGTATCTTTTAATCCGAGCTGAACATACCTATGTTTGTATCTGAGCTCCATTCTCTTTCAAAAAAAAAAAAAAGTCTGTATGTTTGCAAAGAAGTCGCTGGGTTTAGTTGAAGTGTTGCTCGGCAGAAATGTTTAAGGCTTGGTGTTGAGAGGGGTGGAGGGTCTGCCCCGTTAGCCTTCTTGCTTAGATTTCTGTGGGCACACGGCAGGAAGTTTCTCTATTTAAGTGAGAATTATCGAGTATCTTCTGCTTGTGGGAAGGGCCCTTTGGAAGCTGCTTCGCAGACTGACGCAGGACACCCAGCACACCGGAGTCAGAAATCATTTGGGGGTTTAGGCCCCCTTTGGTTTTACTTGGTGTGTCGGCTGAGGTTCGGAAACGTCTGGTTTGGTTTCACGGGGGAGACTCAGAGGATTTGATTTTCAAATACAGTTTCCATTGTCTGCGTGGAAAAAGATTTGTTTTGCGAAGCGGCGTTTAAACATGGTGCTGTGACAGATGCTTATAAAAATCGGCACAAGTCAAATACTGATGTGCTTTTTCCTCATTCTTACTGGAAAATATGTCTCCTGATTTCTCTCTAAACCTGGAGAATTGCAAATGAGAGAAGCATTTGCCCCCCAGAGCTTAATGTGCCACATATTGCTCAAAAAACACTGAACTTCCCAAAGGGTGGGAGAAGAAATACCAGAGAATATAGACTATTGCTTCAGATAAGGAGGTTAGAATAACATAGGATAATACAATTTCGTTTGTTTTGAATTAGTTTAAAGTCATAAAGCCTGAGAGAACTGCTCCACACACCAGTCTCTGGTCGCAGTCGGTGTAAATCTGGACGGAAGCCATTAGCTGGAGGAGGAGAGCTCTGCTATGCATTCCCATTACTGAAAGCAGATGTGGGCTTGAGACTCAAGCCAAAATTTCAGAGTATAAAAAAATGATCTGTCCTCAGTGTTTCATTGGTCAGAAGGCGTGGGGTGCATCAATCCTCGTGCATTGGCGCTGGGAAGCTGGCTGTCAGGGAAGCTGGCTGTCAGGACTGGCGTGTCTGGTGGAGATGCTAGTGCAGCCTCGGAGCGATCAGAAAATCAGCCCTGCTGCTGCCTGCGTGCAGCCAAATACCTGCTGCTGTCCTGTGTGGAAAACCTACAGCTTCCTGGGGCTGGTGAGTGTCAGCTGGGGTGAGGCTGTAAAATGATTGCTTCGTGGAGGCTTGAAGAAACTCAGCTACGGGTGGTTTTCATTGCGCCTGTGTGCACGCTGCTCCCCAGAAGTCAGTGCACTCAGCAGAGCAGCGCTCCGAGATACCTCCGGCTCCACGGCAGGGACCCGCCAGAAGAGCGACAAGCATGATGCCGGCCCGGGTTGTGAGCTGTGTGTGATGTAAAGAAGTCCCACCCATCAGTAGAATTATGGTGTAGTCAAGAGAGCTGTTAGCCTTTGCTTGCAGGCCATCAAATTCCTGGCAAAACTGCTTTTGGAAAATGATATGGTGCTGCAGAAATCCTCGTGTGCCCGTGAAAGTCCCGACTTCCTTCCTTTCAAGAAGTAAAACTTCTCTAAGAAGGCAAAAGCTCTGTGTGGCGTTTAGTTCCTCACTTCCTTGTTTGTTAGAGGGGAAAAAACCAAAAATCAGACCAGCACCATGCTGCTGGAATGAATCCTTCCGCCTGACTTGCAGAGGTGTGTGATCGAAACGCTGACAGACCGTCTTTGTAACGGTGTGAACAAAGCCGTGAGAAGAGCCTCGGAAAAGAGAAAGGGCCTCAAGTTCTCAGTGGCTGAGTATGGGAAGTGGATGCAGAGGCTCTCCCGAGAACCATCGGTAGAAAACTAAAACTGGGGTCCCTGGCGCTGGTGCAGGACACGTGTGTGTCAAAATACACGTAGGAGGAGACCAGAAATCAATGGGCGACGCGTGGACCTCTCTGACCCACGTTGCAGTTTTATGCACTTGTCTGCAATGTGTGGACGCTGCCCAAAGCCACTCCTGGCTCCTGCTCTGCGACGGTTCGTGCCTCCGCAGTCGCAGCAGGCTCTGGTGGTGGGTCTGCTGGTGGGTCTGTTGCCGGAGACGCTCAGCCCTGAGGTTGGGTCTTGCTGGCTAAAAGGTGAGGGAGGATTTGTTGGTGCAGGTGACTTTTGTCTGCATATTCTCAGCAAGTTTTGCTCTGGAGAGAAGCACAGAAATGTTTTGGCCTGGGGCAGTGTTTCTCCAGGCTCCTTCATCTTCTTATTGTGCTCAGCTGTAAATGAGGTATTGACAGACTGAGCTAAACAAAGCCAGACCTGACAGAACTGTCACAGCCCTTGATCGTGTCCAGTTTAACCTCGGAGTAGCAAAGCAAGAAATACACTGGGAAATCGGGGGTGGGGGAAGAGGGCGGGAGCGAAGCGCAGGTTTTAGGCACATGGTTGGTGATTGCTGTGGTACAGAGGGAGGGTGGAATGAGATGTGTCCAGACCCTCACGTCTCTTCCTGGCAATGACCAGGACAGAGGGCTGTGGAAGGGGTCCCAGATTTCACCTGATCGATACGATAAACTGTTGTGCCGAGAGAAACTGGTGCTGGGAAAAGCTCCGAGGCGTGTTGACAGTCACGAGAGGCGCTACTGGTCCATTGCTCGACCAGCTTAACACACTGTCCACCCCAGTGAAGCACTTGTCTCTGCGCTGATTTGTTGTGCCTCGAAGGTGCCGAGGATGCAGGACTCGGTTGCTTTGATGCGGAGGGAGCAAGGCTCCGTCTTGTCCTGGCG
>NW_010398450.1:52044-65173 GCF_000710305.1 Buceros rhinoceros silvestris
GTCTTGCCCTGGGGAGCAATTCGCACAGCCCAAATCCCGCTGCTGGGAGCAGCAACCCTACCCGCCGGGCTGTCCAGCGGGCACAGTGCCCCTGCGGGACCCACCGGTGCCCCAGTGCTTGCAGAAGCTGGAACTGGTTCAGTTAGTTATTCCGATGCCCTTATCTTGAATACGGTTTATGGTCTGGTTTAAAATGGACCCATCCATCACGGGGAGCCTCAAATGCCTTTTCTATTAGCAGCGAGGTACATGAGTAACCCGAGCTCCGGGAATCCTCCTAATCCCCTCGGACTCCTCCCAAGGCCTGGTAAGGCACAGATTTTATTTTATGCTTTTTTAATACAAAATAAACACTCTCAGTAAGGAGGATTCTGTTCTTTCACTCCTGCATTTGGAGACATACCTGTAATTTTTTGTCTGGGGAAGATCTGCTCCATAAGGAATACAGTTTCTGGCTAATCTTTGCTACTTCGGATTTTTTGGTAAAATCTTCTTTGGACAGAAGTAGGTCGCGTGTATTTCAATTTCCTCGTGTTCTTAAAATCGGATTGTCAGAGAGTTCTCGCTAACACGTTGCCTCGTTCATACACAGCCTGAGCAGATCAGGAGCTGTGGTACGAACCGCTGAAGCGCAGTTTGGCGTCTGACAGTGATGTGCTACTCGCAGCCACGAGCCTGTCGAAGGCTTTCACGGCGTGAACCAGCAGCAGAGAGCAATGCCCTGAGGAATTATTGGAGCCTCATGTATTTAATGAAAACTCTAGACTCGTGACGGTTTAAAAGCAAATTGCGTGGCAGACTTTTCAAACCTGTAGAAATGCAAAGCTTTTCGCTGGGCAGACGTAAATTTCGGCATAGTTCATATATTGCAGCCTGTATAAATTGTAGCATCATAAAGCTTGTGAAATTGCCGGGGCTCTGTGAGGACAGTGATTTCTGATGTCCATGACCGGGCACAGAATCCCACATACAATACCTGGGGTTTGACCCTACAAAGGAGAATTTAAAAGATTAACAGTGTTTCAAATGCCAGTAATCATGAGGAAAGAAAATGAGCAATATTTTAGTCTTGCTTTCTCCTACCCTAGCTACTAAAAAGCCGATTTTTCCAGCTTCTGCCCCTCATGTCATGTGAAATTCTGGGTCCCAGCACATCGTGGTGAGCAGCTTGCTGAGCTGGAAGTCAGGAGACTAATATTTTCTTATTTTTGCTCTAGCAATGACCTGTTGTTTGACCTTGGGCAATTTGCTTTCTTCCCAGCTCTACAGTGCTGCTCTTAGATTTGCCAGATCCCAGGAGATAAGGCTTGCGGCTTGTGTCTTATCAGACAGGATCTTCAGTTTCAACGGGATTTTATGAGTAATAACATGGGACGAGTTTATGGAAAGTAATATTTGTAACTCTTCTGTTTCAGTGCGTGATGTTTCGGTGCATCTTGTTCCCGTCCACATATTGCCTTAGCAACTGCGGGGATGAAACCTTAAACCTTAGATGAGATACCCGTAGATGCTGTGTGTCTATCGGTTATTTGTGTTTATCGATCCCTATAGCAATAGCTCAGTACTTTCGTAGCTGTCGTGTCTGTGCAGCATACATTTACTATTGAAAATACAATTTGGGTGCGGCAAAACCTTATCATGGGAAAAATGGGCTGGCCGTGGACTGACTGGGGGAGCAGCGAGGCTGCGGTGTTTAGATCCTGACTGAATCTGGGTGATATCTGGAAGTAACCAAAAATTAACACTATAGTATTAATTTAGACTGCATCATTCTGTCGCTATTGCTGTGGTTCTCCATCACTATTTGATTTTACAGTGGTCGCTAGGCTGTGTCACGCCTTTTCTGGTCCTCTCAGCAGGGGAGGGCTGTAACGGGGACCAATTTCCAGCTGCACGTTTCAAAAGCAAGGTGCACTCGGCAGATCATCTCAAACTGAGCAAAATGGGGTCAGCTCCTTCCCGCACGGTTTCAACCCGCTTTTGCTTTCCCTCTCTGTCTCTGCAGCTGTGGAGTCACTGCATTCCCTGAACGACCAAATCTCTCATTTTATCATCAACAAGTCAAAAGCGCTGGATGAAGAGGAAGATGCCTTTTTGCCCAGCGAGAAGGAATCACTGAAAAATGCCATGATGCTGATGAGGCAGCTCCTAATGGATGCACAGGTAGGAAATCAATGAACTCCCATCTGTGAGGGCGGGAGGACAGCACAGATCTGGAGGCAGTACGTAATTTTTATGGGTGGTTTTAGCAGTGGAAAACAGTCCCTGACACTTGTTTAAAACTGAGCTTGGCTTCTGAAATCTGCAGCTGCGGGTAGGACATCTCAGTGCACGGAGCACGGAGCTCTTTGATGGGGCTGGGTCTCAGATTTGGGGTTGATAATCACTCAGAAGTTTCAGGAGAAAATGGAGCAATATACCCAGCATCAATCCTAGCAAAAGAAAATCATTTTGCCACTGAACATCTGTGCTGAATGCCAGGTGTAGAAGTGCCAGGCACATAACTGAGCTGCTGGTTGAGCCATGCTCTCAAATGCCAGTTGCAAGTCATGAAATGATGTGCAGATGTTCCTTTGTGCCTTTGCTGCTTCAACACAAAATCTCTCGCTCTGTAGGTCTGCTATGTTGCAGTGTGCTTCCTTCATCCTATAAAAAGCCCTTTGAAATATTCAGCGTATTTATTTTTTTATATTCCCTTTTGGACTTTATTTATAAAGCCTGGATGGAAAACGGCAGCTTGGTTTTGAAAACGGGGTGATGTCCTCTCCCTTCTCCTCTGGTAAGCCCTGAAGTCTGGCAAAGCAGATCTGAGACTGTCCTGAGCACCCAGAGCCCTCCAGGGACGGGGATCCCACAGCCCCTGCTCCACGCTTTGACTGCTGTCGTGAGGGATTTTTGATTTTCTGAACATCTTCCTGCTATTTCCCATATCGCAGCTTGTGCCCATCACCTCTTGTTAGGAGCCTAGCAGGAAAATAAAAGGAAATTACTCCTGTAAGGGGAGGAAATTATTCCTGTAAGGATTAGCAAAATAATCTTCTTGAGGGCTTTTCCTGATTGCTGTCCCATGCTAAGCCCGAGCTGCCACTGCAAGCACCAGCGCGGGTCGGTGCCGATAGTACGACTGCAATTATCCAGCGCTCCATTAACCATCTGGTCCCCAGGGCCCAGGTTCCCAGGACTTGCTGCCAGCGGTTTACAAGTGCCTAAATGGAGAATGCCAACAGAGGAAGCTCCACGGTTTCGTGTGTTATTCTCCTATTCTCCCACATGGAGCCTGGTGGTTCCCTTATCTGCTCCTCTCACTTTCAAAGCCTTTGGTCCTAATTACTTGGGCTAGTAGGAATCTTGTTGCACGGGAGAAGTGGCCTGGGAATCCCCGTTACTAATGACGCAGGTATTTGAGAGTTGGATGTTTTGGCACGGGGAGTCAGTCCAGGCTTTGGAGGCTGTGGAGCACAGGGAGAAAACCAGTACAGCTGTGCTCGGGGGTTCCTTTCTCTGAGTATGGTCTTCATGACACTTCTGTATGTTTTTAGCCAAGTCACCTCCTTTTTACCCCAAACCGACGGACGGAACACCGCACTGTCATGCAGAGCATGAAGAGTTAGGCTCATAAACTCATGAAGGGTTAGGCTGTGCGTTTGGATTTGCTCCCGTAGCCTGTGCTGCAGGGGGAACGCTTTGGGGAGTCAGGCAGGAGAGCGGGCGGATGCTTACAGGCATCTGCGTGTTGCAGAGTAAAATAAATATGGGGTAAAAAGTTACCTGTTGATAATCCCCTTGTGCAGGAATTCTTTTTTTAGCAGCTCGGAGTTGCTTTACTACTTATCAGTTGTCCTGAATGCATATTAAGCAATGCCTGTGATGGAGTGACTGATTGAGGAAATGCTAATAACAATGGGGAAATGTCAAGTGCTCCTGCATCCTCATGATGTGCCTGGATCTCTTCCCAGAAAGGACAGCACAGTTTTTTGCCTGGTATTTTCAGGTTGGAAGGGTGACAAGGTGGGAAGTGGTAGTGGCGAGTAAAAGGATGGAACTAAACATCAAGTACAAAAAACCCCAATAAAATAAATCCTCTGAGGAATGAAATAAACCTCAGGCTGGCGGCAAGAGGAATATCACCACCAGTGTGTGCATATAAAGTATATACTAACCCTGACTGCTGAGTGCCCTATGGCTCTAATTACACAGGAGGAAAAAATATCACCAGTGCAATTATTTCCCCTTCCTACCTGATCTCATTTCTTCCCAGCTAGTGTTTTTTATGGGGAGATGGAGCCCTGCAGCTCTAAACAGGATTGATAGTGCAAGGCTCTGTACAAAGATAAGCTGAAATTCAGTGCTTGGCCCTTTTACTCCCTCTCCTCCTCTCTTGGCGAGGACCTGATTTTGGCTGGTAGATAATTTGAGGAGAGAACATCCAGCTTGAAATTTTGGGTAGGAGTTGGCTGGACGGCTAACCCGCCCGAAGTGCCTGATCAAAGGGGCTGGTTAACGGGCATTTCCCACTCCTCTGACACCGTTAATCTGCTTTGAAAACAGAGCCTGTGGGGATGATGTCTCACGCCTGCTGCCTTTCTGGTGTGGAGAGAAATGGTACAAATTTTACTAAGTCTGCCTGGACACCAGCAGGCCAGGAGATGTGGCCAAAACAAAGGCTTCGGATCCACCATGGATCTAACTTTGATCTCCAGTCATTTTTTTGGCTGAAGATGAATGATGGAACCAATCGAGCATAGTTTTCCCCTTTGAAGAATGCTGTGAGCATCTTTAGACCAGGCTGCGCTGGAGACCGTGTGAAGGTGCAGGTCCCTGCTCTCCGCGGTGTATCACTGAGAGGACAAACACCAAAGGTGCTTATCAGAGTGGAGAAGAGGAACCACAGCGCAGAGGCACTGGGGAGTTTGTTTAGGGTTTCACAGCAATATCTTCTGATAGTCAGAGTGTGGACTCTGTGCTCCTGAGCATCAGCCCAGTCCCTTCATTAGACCATAATTATTTCTCCCTTGGCTTCTTGCAAGAACCTCTTTCCCCCACGAGTTTTGTCAATTTACTCCACTTTTCACCGATTCTCGTGCCTCGGTTTTTGCAGTAGTGGCATACAAGCGACTGTGACAGTAGTGACCATGGCTTTATGGAGAGTTTTGCCGTGTTGGAGGCCCCTGAAGCAGCACTGGCAAGATGAGTGTGAGCACGATGCCGGGAGCTGCAGTGCGGGTCGGCCAAGAGGTGGCTGCTGATATGTCATCCCCGTCAGCGGTATTGAGCTGCGTGTGGGGAGAGGTAGTAAGCTGTGTGGAGTCTCTCAGCAATAGGCTGTCAGCTCAAATTCTGCCCAGGGAAGATGGTGATTTAATGAAAGTCATTACAATCTGCAGGGATCTCTTGACCCCCTTGGTCTCCGTCTATTACACACCCCAGACAGGATTTCCTCATCATGAAAATACCCTGTCAGAGGGATTGCTCGCTGACCGGCACGCTCGCTGCCTGGCTGGCAGAGCTCTGCAAAGGGAGCCTCACTCTCCCTCCAAGCGAGGGTTGGAGCTTTGCATCCAGATCACTCATGTCTCATCTTTGTTTCAGGTTTGCAGCAGCCTCCTGACGTCAGTCTGGAGGTATAAAAGCATTCCGTTCCCCTAAACAGCACTTAGCGAGTCATCATCTGCATAGCGGAGTGAAAGGGGGGACCAATCCGAGAGCAGATTGAAATAGTGTTCTATGAACTAAAAGGTGTACTTAGATAATGTGGGTGCATAAAAGCAGGCGGGAAGAAAAGGTGCATTTATTCTATATGACATGTTCCATCCTCCACATAGCATAGGAATGAATGAACAATTTCATTTCTGCCAGACAGCCCCGTGCAAGATGCTATCACAGGGATACGGCAGCTATGATAGATTGTCATTGTTGTCAATCATTGCTGACAGTCCTATTATGCTCGGAAAGGATGTTTGCTCTGTGCATGTTGTTTTATAATCCTCAGAGGTGGAGTTTTATAGCCTAGCAGTGTTTTTTCCTCAGACGTTTCCCTAAGCAGGATTTATTGCCTCTGAGACACGTGACGTGAATCCATTATACCTTCAAACTTTAAATCTCCCCCTGCCAGCTTTGCCTAAATTACTTTTTGTTTTGTTTTGTTTTACTTGACTTTCTGTTTCTAATTGCTATTGTGAGAGACTTAACTGGTGTGGAGCAGAAGGTTCGTTACATCTAAGGGCTGAGTCACATGCGTCAGCTCTAAGCCAGCAGTTTGCCGAAGCAATTTGTCTAATGAGTTGAAAAGGTGCATCCAGCACCAGCACCAGCAGACAAAGGATGATATTCTCTCGTATATGAAAGAACACATGCAATTTTTCTGGATGCCTGACCTTAAAAGCCAAGCTCTCAGGAAGTTCAGTACATTTAGTCACTTCCATAAAGTGTTTAATTGATGTTGAAGTGGATTTTAAGTTCTTGGGGAGAAATAGCATCTTTTCATTCAGTTCCTCTCCCATCAGTGTTGTGATTACCGTCGGGGCCCTCTTAGGTGTTGTTATGGATGGAATGAAGAACCATAGAGACAATCGTTCGGTTTGGACTGCACTTTTCAGATGCAATCATGCCACAAGTGACGACTTAAGAACAAGATTCGCTTGGTAACCTTGTGTGGCACCTGGCTTAAATTTAACTCGATTTAATTGGATTCAGCGTGAGGATGTAGAGATACTCAATTGCTTTTCTGCTGAGGGGTGTGTTTCTTCTTAGGTGAAGAGAGAGAATAAAGTACCTGGTGGTACTTCTAGCCCAGGCTGTTAATAAAATAAATAGTATTGTCATTGCCCCAAAATCATAGTTTACATTTAGAAGATTTTTTTTCTTTAGAATCTGGTGTTCTAGACCTTACTCTGAATAAAATGGCTCCAGCCATTAACTGGTGGGATGAACCTTCAACAAGTGTCTGCCAAGACAGGTCTGTAGATACTACTTGAAGTTGATACCAGTTTGGGGAGAGGATTTTGCCCTGTTTTTCTTTGGAAAATATTTGAGTTATCTCTACCATAAAACCTTTAAGTTTGACATTGGGATCCAGTAAATAAATCGTTTAAGGTGAGAGCCCTTCAGTTTTTGAGAAAAGGGGAAACCTCCTTGCCATGACTTCCTTTCAGCCAGTCAGCGTCGCACCAGCTGTTTAGCTTGGGGTTTTCATATTGGCCTCCATGCCTTTTCTCACCCAGAGAGCAAAATAAAATTTCTTGAGCTCTTTTATGTTACAGTCTTTTCCTCTGTAGTCTCTCTGTTGTCTTTCCAAAAGCAGGTTGCTACTGAGACGGCTGCGATAATGATTGCAGAACTAGTAGCAGAGCAGTGCTGTTTCACCAACTGACCTTTAAACATAATTCTTTTTTCTGCAGAGGTCTGCTGCGCAAACCTGACCATGTTGTTGCAATATTTTGCTTGTTAGTTGAACACTTCCCACCATTTGCTCTTCAGACTTTTAGCAGACTGGGCTTCAGGAGCAAAACCCGTGACCTTTATTTTCACACGAGTGGGTCATATTAGTATCAACAGGAAGACAAGGGAAGGGAGGATTTGCTCTTTGTTTCCATAAACTTGCGTCATTTGAGCTCTGAGAGGATCCTCGCCACACACTGATGGGTTTCGGAGGATGCAGACATAGACATGATGTTAATTCTCTGTGCTGGAGTATTACCAAAATGCAACTGTAAATTGGTGTTCCTGCACGTCAGCGTTCACATTTCGTAAGCTGGTTTGGTGTGGAAAAAAGCTTCTGTTAAAATCAGGATGTGTTTAGGGGAACGCCTGAAGAACAAACTTGCTGCTCTGCACCTTGTGGTTTTTTATCTTGCCACTGCATTTCCATAAGAAGGAATTTCAGCCACTTCCAAGCCAGCAGCACATCTTCTAATGATCCCGCTAGGTCTAGTCTGAAAGGGAGCACAAAAGGCTCTCACTTCTGTTGAAGGGGGAGAAGATAAAGCGCAGAACCTAGCAAGCTTCGCCAAGGCCCGTGTGGTGTCTAATGACATCATTAGCATGTGTTACATGAGCCCGGTTTGCGGCGCCTGTCCCTAAACGTGTACCTGACAACCTGCTGCCTGTCTTCGTGGCTGGGGAGAGGAGGAATTGATTTGTGGACTGCCTCTGTGAGTTCCTTTTATTTGGAGAGTGATGTGCTGTATAATGAGGGGAGATCAAAGATACCCTTCACGTGGGTGTGCTCTAACGAGCACGCTGCTGTCTCCACCAGCACAGCTCTGCGCATCGTTAGTCACCCACGCGTGGCAGGAGCTGGGGTCCTCTGGAATGGCACTCCCTGGGCTCCCTGATTATTCATCTCCTGGTTTTAGCCACCCATAATTTATTGATTCATATGGGGCCGGGGGTGGAGGGCTTAGACTGATGATCTCTGTCCTTCGTTTTCAGCATAAGGGAGAGACCTTCTGAAATGTGTGATGCCATTTAGTTAGCCTGGACTTAAGTGACAGAAAAAATTTCCTCTCTGCAGGTAAATGGAGGAAAAGATGGGGTTTGCACAACTCTGATGTGTGACTGAAGAGGCCCAAAGCCCCATATGGTTCAAACCAATTTATCTCAGGTGTCCACTGCCAGCGAAGGAAAAGCTAATCCACATTTGAAGATAGTTGTTCTTTGAGTATTTAAATTAAATTTATTTCCATGTATTTAAATCTGGAAAACCTGCTGTGCAACAAATCCCTGCTGACCTGGTATTTCAGGTGAGGTGGCCATGGCTGATTCAGGGTCTGCTTTAGCCTATTCCTGTTGTGTTTCCAACTCTTGACCCATCTGTTCTTCACCCCATGTCCCACACTGGAGTGGCCCGTGGCACCAGTGGGGCTCCTGGCATTTAGCTCATGTGGAAGGAGCAGGTTTGTCTGGCCTTTTCCTCGGTCTGACACCAGTCTGTGTGATCAGCCTGGTGCTTGGATGCTGAGTAGAGTAGTTGTTGCTGTACATTTTTCAGCATTACTGGTTGGCAGGGTTGTCATCTGAGGGTCACCATGGTCATTTAGCTACAGCCGTACCCGGCCAGCCTCTGCACCCATCGTCCCCTGGGACTCAAAAGAAAAAGACATCTTGAATAAGTTAAAACCTTACCCACACAAAACACAACTGTCTGTGTGAGGAGAACTCAAACGCGGCTGGTTCCTCACACACAGATGCTTGTTGTTGCTGAGGCTCCTGCCATCCCTCCACCACGGTCAGTTTGCTCCTTGCCCGCGCAGAGCGGAGCGTGTTGCAGTTCTCCATACGCTTTGCTCTGTTGCTGCAGAGCTGTGCTGGGGGCGGTGGAAAAAAGCAATTTCCAAGGCAGGGAGGAGACCGTCACTCTCTTGCAGGGCTGAGCATTGGGATCTGCGGGGGAGGTCAGCTTAAATGATCTGGTTTTGGAAATGAAGCAGGATTTAGGAGTAGATAAAATACTGTCATATTGGGGGGCAAACCTGAGCTGGAACCTTGCAAAGGATGGACTCCCTTGCCTACCATCGCTGCAATAAAATGTTTATGTCACTGAGTAATGGTACTGAAAAACAACATTACATTTGCCACCACCCAAGTCCTGTTGGACCAGAGCTGAAGGTAGCGCACTGGGTACAGGATGGTTCAGCACAGCGACATTGCTCTGGCTCTGATTTCATTCTCCCCCTTTCAAAATCAGAAATTTCTCCTTTGAGAGAGCATTTGGGAAATGCTCTTAGTCCTGCAGTAGGTTTGCTACTGCTGTTGAAAGCTCAAAGTGATTTCAATATTTGCAACCCTGCAAGAGTTCAAGGCTCGGAAAAAAAAATCACTTGTACAAACAGAAGAGCACAACCTCCTGTTTAAGGGGTGCAGAAGTGAGATTTGCAACAGCCTGTTGTTCATTTAATTGTTTATAAATTGGTATTGACTTTCATGTTTGCATTACTATGTGGAGGTCAGAGAGAGGGAGCGGTCGTGCCAGTGGGGGGGTCTAAGTTGGATTTGTATAGCAGGAACACAGCACTGAGCTTCTGTGAGGGAGAAATATATATATGTGTGTACATATAGAGGGGTACAGCACCTGAGAAAACAAGAAAGAAACCTTTCTTTGAGTTGGGGGGAACCAGCCTGAGTAAAAGAGAAAGTGCAGGAAGAAGCCGAGATCTCTGCAGGCAGACCTCTGCAGCCATTGGAGACACTGCAAATCGAGCTCATACCCGGATAAATCCAATTTCGCTGACTCCTTCACCGCAAAATGCTCTCACACCTCTGAGCAGGTGGTGCAGGACGGGGCGTTTCAAACGCAGAGTCCTGTTGAATGAGGAAGAAAAGAAGATGGCAATTCACATCACTTAAAATATAATGTATATGCATGAGTGGGGGTGTGTGTGTAAAACCTCTGTAAGCTTTAATTAGAGTTCATGAGAGATAAATGGAAAGTATCTTCATAAATGTAGAAGAAGCAATTAGGGGAGACCAGAGGGTATCTGCTATCGCAGCAGTTTATCAGTGATGGTGATTTCCAGTTAATAAGAAAAGAAAACCCCAATTGTGCAGCCAACAAACGGAACAGAAAATCCTGGATAGCTTCACTCTGCGCCCGGGCAGCGCTTTCTGCTCGAGTCAAGGACACAAAGGCTCAGGAGAACGTGTTTTATTCCCTCCAAATGCTCAATATGTTTGCTTCGGCCTTTGCTCCATTTCTAGTTAACAAACAAGCAAAAAAAAACCCCCACCCCGCTAAGCCCCCAAAGCGAGCTGCATCGCTCCTGCGCCACCAGAATAAGCCACCGGGAAGCCCAGGAGCTCCATCACGAAGCAATTACTTCTCCTGAGTCAGCCGCAAACTTTCCCTCCACCCTGTGAGCTCAGGGGTCATCAAAGTCGAGCCCAGCTGGGAGGCGCGAGCCAGCCGAGCTTTACATTTGTATTTTTGTCTGGAAAAGGCTAATAAATATTTAATGCCTCTGAGAGACAGAGCAAGCGTTTTCATTCTTTCCCCATATTTCAACAGTTGCTTTAAGCGCTCGCTTGATAAAAATGAAGCTGTTTCTCCGAATTCATGCCTCGGATGCTGGATAGGGAGCTAATTCTGCAAGCAAAAGCTGTCTTGTTTTTGAAAGCAAATGCAAGTGGAAGAGCTGGTTTGTGAAAGTCTGCTATTCGCGCTGAAAAGAGGCAAAAATATTCAAAACAGCCATGCGAGTTAACCCTGGCAGCAGATCGTGTCCAGATGTTGTCATCCTTTATACTTTAACTCCTTCTAGGCCGTAGGCAAAGCTGCTTGCTTGTGGGTGCATCCGTGTTAAATACACTCTGTCCAATTGAATTTTCACAGAGCTTTGGCAAACTGTAGGTTTTCTCTCGACTCAAATTTTCCAAGCAAGGAGATGGATTCAGTGGTTGCAAGACCCCATCGTCACTTAAGATCTGCTCTTCCTAGTGGGAAAAGGTGTCTTTTATCTGTTGTGTAAATTTAAGGATGTAATTTAATTCCCATCTTCCTTGTTTATCTGTGAGTTGGGAATAATATTTGCCTACTTCACAGTGATCGCGTGAGGCTCTTCATTAATTAATGTGTGAAAGCTTTGAGATCCTTTGGATGAAAATTGCTTTAAAAGATGCTGTTAATAATAAATATCAAGTAATGCACCTTGGTACCTCTTAGCAATAATTGGTGCTATCATTTCTGCCCAACTCTTCCATGAATTAAAAGGCTTTGAGTGGGACTGGAACCACGGATGGGATTGGGACCAATTAACATGTAATCATATGTCAGTTTTTATATCCTTGACTCTCCTGTCATGGGACTCTTGGGACAATCTCCGTGGATTTTAATGGTGCCCTGCCAGACTTCAGCCCCAGACGGGTTTGTGTGGTAATTGCTGGAGGCCTGCGTTCTGCTGGTGCTGGGTTCAGTAGTGATTAAGCTAGAAGCAAAGCTCTGCTAGTTTAGTATTAAGGTAAGTGGCATTAGCCACTCTTTCTGTGAGTTAACTGTTACATGTCATTATAAGCAAACCAAGATTTTTTTTCTGCGGATATTTGAGTTTAATTAACTATTTTGTTGGAATACTCATAGTTCTTGACCTGCTCTTTGTGCTTAACCTCCACTCCAGCACACAGAGGCTGGCACTTAGGGAAAAATCCAATAATTTGCTGCTCAGTCGCCCAACTGAAAGCTGTATGAGATTTCAAGCACGCAGCACTTGCTCTCCTAAATGTGGAGGCTCCGAATATGTATCCTGGGTAAATAAAGAGCTCACATAAAGAAATTACCTGATCTCTCAAAGATATCAACATTATTTCTGTGGAAGGGGAAAGCACTGAAGCCTGGAATGACACGCTGGGTGGAGCCAGGAGAAAGGACTATGTGAATTAAAACCGCGTTAGTGCGTAAGGAGGTGGGTGCCCAGTAAGGTGTGAATTTACCACAGAGCGTTTCCTCCTCACCAGGACCCCTGGCAACCCCTGTTACTCCTTGCTGAGTACGAGTTGCACTGCTCAAAGTGCTCTGTGAACATTACTGGTGCCACATGGGGGAGATGTTGAAGAAGAGCTGGATCGCTCCACGACATGCGCCACCTTCCCAGGGCAGAGCAGCCCGAGGTGTTGAGGGGCACAATTCCTTTGAATTTCATCCCCCCCATATCATAAGTATCTAAATATCCTAAATAAAAGGGGTCTGAAGCCCTCTGAGAAACTGTGCCTCTTGGCTTGAGGGTGCGTGCAGCATCTTCCAGTTGCCGAAGGTGCTTTTGCAAGCAAAGCGGTCAAGCAGGGTGACGTCAGGAGAGCTGCATCTCCGCATGCCGACGGACGCGGTGCCTTGTTTTAGCACCAGGGCAGCCCTGGCACTCCCCTCTGGTGGGCAGGGCGCTGGACGGGGGGCTTTGGAGGAGCGGAGGGAGCTGGCTGGCGTGCGGAGCAGCTCACAGGGCTTCTTGCTGCTCTTTCCTTCCTGCTGCTCTTTCCTGATAGGCAAAAAGCAACACTAGGGCCATTCAAGTGGTTGTGATTTACTCAGGCCCACTGGCCATCTTCCTCGATTCTGCTTAAAATAAGACTTTTCACGCTGCCTGTGCATTAGTGGTTAATGCTTATTTCTGCATGAGAAATCTCCGTAGAAATGGCTATAGGG
>NW_010398450.1:65282-94068 GCF_000710305.1 Buceros rhinoceros silvestris
CACATACGATGTGAAAGCCAAAAACCTAAGGTTTCCTTTTTGAAATACCTCTCCGATATCCAATTTTTTCTGCAATGGTTTAAAAAGACATTTGCTGTAGGACTGTCATATGTTTTATAATATTCTAGCAGCTAGGTTACCAGGTAGAAGCAAGTACATTTGTAAAGGGGGTGAGCTGTGTACACAGGGGTAGGTAGCCTAGGGAAAGTCAAGATATCCTGATTTTTCTTATTAAAAAAAAAAATCCACAAATGCACAGCACGTCCCCAAAGCCGGGAGTGCTGTCCCCTTTGAAAACGTGCTTCAGCTGGCTTCAGGGCAGCTTGGGCTCCTCTTTCAAGCACGACCTTCCCTTTCTGGCTGCAGACTGCCAGAGGCTGAGAGAATATAGCAATTTTTTTCCCTCTCTGTCTTTCTGCATAGAGGAATTAAAAATCACTGCATGATGTGTGCCCCAATTAATATTCCCCAATTGTTTCCGTTTCCCTTCCCAGTGATGTCAGTCTCCATTATTTTGGCATAATGGTAGTAAGAGGAATGTCTGTTTTTCTGAAATATTTTATCTCTCATTTTTGTATTTGCGACAATCTCTAATAAACTGAGGATTTTTCTTTTCAACCATCTGGTTTTGTCTTGCATTACAAAAGACCTAAAATAAAATAATGAAAACTGTCTTAATCTATTACTGCTTAGTTTGTACGTTATTAATAATGAAGGCAGTGTAATTAGGCTGCAGAATGCACAGCATCAAGATGTCCTTAACTAACATCTGTGGCTGATGCTTCTCTTTATTGGCACAAGCCACCAAGATTTTACATGAAAACAGTACTCGTGTCTGGCATTGCTTTTAGAGAAGACAGTGGCTTCATTTTTTCCTCGCCGCCTGCTAGAAGAAAGAATGACATTCATAGCAGTGAATGCTCGGCTCTCTTTCAGTGGTATTTAAGGTGCAGATCTTGGTCTCGGCTTCGTTGTTGCTTTGCTGAAAACTTTTTTCCCTTGTGCTCTTGGATGTCGAGCTGATGGATGTGGTGGGCAGAAACTCCTCTAAAGAGCTGCTCTTTCTCTCCTGCTGCTTGCCGTCCTCTTCCCCACGGCAGAGCCCTGTCATCCCCGTCCCCGTGCAGCTGGGACAGCTGCCTGCAAGGAGGGCAGGAAGCATCAAGGTGCTTTTCCACCCTCTCATCGGCGTAAGCCGGTGGTTTGATCCTCTGCCATGCGGTCCTGAGGAGTGACCTGTGACATGTCAGAGCGCTTGAACCAGGGGCATCAAAGGCATCTCCGTTTTAACCTGTTCCCGAGACGGTGGCAGGAGATCTTGCTGGTGATGCTGCAAGGACATCACTGCCACAGAGCTGGCTGTGTCCGACATGGCCCTTCACTCCCTCTTTGACAGCTTTGACCTGCAGACAGGGGACCGAAAAGAGGGAGACGTTTCCCAGGGCAGGTGTGTCAGCCTCGGTATCTTTGGCAAGGGCTGCTCTCCCAAAGCGAACTGCTTCGGGGTCATTCTGACCTATTTCACGTTAACAAATGTAGGCCAAACGTGGGCCAAGTTGTCAAAACTTGGCTGCTTCAACTTTTCACATCAAAATTCTGTCAGCACACAGCGTTGTGTTTAGCCATACAGCATCCAGTCTGAAACGGGAGCTGAGGCGGTGCTCGGACGTCCTTCCCGTGTGGGTCCGACTGTAACGAAGCAGTTCCTCTGAGTACAGCCTTCTTAAAAACCCCTCTGGATAATGCACTTGAGTTTTGGTTAAAAAGCTGCGGCAACGAGCCTGTAACTCTCATGACTGCCTGGAACTGAAGGCGTAATTCTAATTCTCCACGTGGCCAGTTGCCACTCCCACAGCTGTGACACTGCTGGGGGTGAGGGGGACCAGAGGCTCTCCCAGCTCTGGGTGCTCTGCTGCCTGCACGGCGTTCACCAGAGCCCTTCCTCAGTTACTCCGAGGAGGGAGAAGCTCAGTTCTCTGACGTGGCGAAGGGATACTCGATCCATGGAAGTGTCGCTCTGTAGGCATTTACTTCCACTGGTTTGTTTTTTTTTTTTTTTTTTGGTTTTTGGGTTCCTTCTCTACCACGGTGACATCCTGTTAAACCTGGTGCTGCAAAATACGCCGAATTCTTGTTTCTTGGTGTAACCTTGGGGAAAAGGGAAAGCTTCAGAGCTGCTCATCGCAATCATTTGCCATTGCCCATGCAGCCAGAGTGTGGCCCTGCTCTTCTGTCCATCCCCCACAGATGGTTCTTTGCCAAACCATCCAAACACTTCATTACCTTCTGTACAGACCTGAGGGGAGGATTAAGCTGTTACTACCCAAAACCCAGGTGGAAAAACGTCGCAGGTTACTGTCTAGGGCAGTAAAAACAAGAGCACTTTGGTTCCAGCTGCTGTAGCTGGGGCTTTATATGAATAACCTTTTTAAAAAGGTTTAAAGGGTTTTTAAATAGTGTTTACAGTCAGAAGTTGCATAGAATAACCATGTGCTCCCCACTCATCTTGTTAGCGTAACCCTTCCTGTCAAACCCAGAATTATTAGCTGACCTGAATCTTCCCGCTGCGCTTACGTTGCTGGTATGATCAGTGATGACTCTGCACAAACAAGAAAATAAGCCAGTCCTACAGCCACACTAATGTATCGGCTCCACTGAAAGCAGGAAAATGCAGCGCTGGCAAAAGGGGGAAGGGGAATTGATAGCGCAAGGATTTGATTGTAGCACATTTGAGAGTAGAGCACACAATACAGAGTGAATAAAGACCTTATAAAAATACTTGGCAGCAACTCCTCTAAATCTTCCAAGGTATGAGTTCCTTATTTTAGTTGATTTACTGGTCTGACAAAGAAGCAATCATCATTAATCAAAATAACTCACTCCTGCTCTGTGTATGAAAGCTGAAGTTAGATGAAGGTCATGGAAAAGAGATGATAAACTAGCCTGGGGTGTTTAGTGGCTGGAGTTTATTAGGAAGCCCGTTCTAGAGGGAAACAGATTTTTGCAAGTGCTGATTATTTTCAAAATGGATTTCCTGAAGAAGGAAGGGTTGTATCTACAGCACATTCACAGAGCTGATGTTCTTAAGTATGCGTGAAGGGATGATTTCCCGGCTGCTTTTAGTAGCAAGAGGTGCTGTATTGGAAAGCATTTGGTATTCTCCTGGAGGCAGGGAGGGAAGTAACCGAGTTGGATCAGATATGCAGGAGCTGGGAAGCAATAGGGCTCTGTGGGTGCCAAGGCACATTTTCTGGGTGCGAGTCAGGAAACTAAGCCACTGCCACTTCGGAGCAATTTCTCTCGTGTGGATAACTGAGATTTCTATCATCTCAGGCCTAAGTCCGTTTCTATTTAGGTGTATTTCCTTGTCTTCCTGCTGCGTCCCTCACCCTGCCTGGCCATGCTAGCCCACCGCCACCAAGGAGGCTGTTGTAGGCACCTTATTCAGCATTTTGCTGATGGCTGAGCCCCAAACAAGGCAAGGCTGAACAGGCAGAAGCCCAAGAAACCTTCAACATGCTTATGCTGATGGCTCTTAACAAGTGCCATATTTTGCCTTGAAACTCATTTCTGCAGCTAAAATGTTATCTACGTTCTGTCTGGAAGTGAGAGCAATATCTAAATTCAACCCAAAGCAATTTCCCCAAACAGCGAGGACTGCCAGTGCCTGTAGACAACATCAATTAACATTTTGCTGCCAGAATTATCGGTAGCTCTCTTGCCACTAACATTTATTGTTAAGAAGCTGGGAACTGTGTATTTCACTTGGATAACACCATGTGTGACCTTAGCAATGGTGAAGGGACACTGATTTCCTTACAAGTTTTATTTAAAACTCAGCATTTGGCAGTTGACATTTATTTTCCATTCCCTGTTCTCCTTGTCCCATGGCCACATCTGATGAGCCTACACCTTTTCATTTAAAAGCTTCCATGAGGTATTGGAAATTTCTCAACAAGATGCTTATATATTTTTTGTGTTACTGATTATGCAAACAAACACTCCTGGGGACTGCAAACATTCACGGAAAGCAAACAGCGGATCAGCTCCCAAAGACTGGGGACCAGTCCGATATGATGAAAGCTGTAAGTTATAGTACAAATAGCATACACCTATGTCAGCTCATGAATTAAATTATGTTTTCAAGAGATCTCTTGTGGCAGCCTGCTGAAAGAATATATTATGTGCTCAGAGGTGGCGTTTGACTGATACAATGAAAGGGGGATAATTAAAGGCTTCTCAAATCCCAAAGGTGCCAGCAGCTGCGAGTCCATTCGGGAAGCGGCTCTGGGACCCACATGTGTCCCTCCTGCAAGGATGGAAACCCATTACATGACACTTGTGGAGAATAAACCTGGAGGGGAGGGAGAGCTTGTTTGCCCAGAATAAATATGTAGAAGTAATCCATTGGGAATCACGTAAAAAAAAGTGGTAGCAGGTGGCAGCACTCCCTTTCACCCTACAGAATACATATTTAGAGGCAAAATGGGGAGGAGGAGCCAATTAGTGGGATTACTGAGCTTCAAGAGGCAGGTGCTTGCATTCCAGCTAGGAAACTGCTGCTTCCTTTTAGATGAAATGCAGGTGCTTTATATACAACAGGGCCTTTGGCCACAAAGTTTGGTTAATTAAAGAAGCGGAGGATAAAAAGAGGTGAGACTCCGTGTTTCTCAGTGAACAAAGGACCCATAAGGCAGTGTTAAAATGCACTAAACCCTGAATTTTCAGAGCTGAGCAATTGTGCGTGTTCATTGTGGAAGTCGTAACGAGAAGATGGTATGTGCTACGTGGTCTTTTGAACAGTGGGGAACAGGGAGATGGCAGCAGCTTGCAGCTGTATGATACTGCTTTGGGATTGAGGAATAAAATGGGATAAAGGTTTTGGCTTTGAATAGATTAGTAGAGCTATGGCTGTACATTTCTACTTGAAGTAGGGAAGTGAACAGCTGAGAACAAACCTAAGGGTTAGCAGAAGAGAAGAGGCTAAAATAGAAATCCTTTTGCTCGTCTGGATGTAGCTCTTGCTCAGTCTGAGCCACGTGTGTCTTTTCCTGGCTGCAAAACAGATGGTTGGTATCGGCAGAGCACTGAGAGCGAGAGACCCAGCCAGCAGTGGGAGGGCACGGTGCCCATCTCCTGCGGGAAGAGCAGATTTTGCAGGGTTCACCAGCCGCCTGGCCTGGGTAGTGACAGAGGGACCTTCGCCGAGCTACAAAGCGGTGATTAGTTTGTCTTAGTCACAATTGAGAGCCTCGAAGTCTTTGCTGCAGGGAGCGGTGGGAAGGTGAGCAGGGGCTGAGCCCAGGGCTGGCAGAGTTGAGGGGAGGTTTGGGGACAATAAGGATCCCCTGAGCTTGGCTCAGCACCAGCTGTGTGTGCTCTGCGAAGGACGGCAAACCACGGCAGGGCTAGAGCAGCCACTTCCCGTTATTTTGGGATCAATAAAAAGTGAAAGAGGGCAATAACTGCTGAGGTGTATCTGGGGCACTCAGACTGTTTCTGGTCAGTGAGGTGGCAGTGCTGGACACTTCAGAGTGTCTCTGCTGCCGGAACCGTTTGCTCTTGGCTGTGTGCTGTGCTCAGCCATCGGCTTTGCTCCATCCCGCTTCCTGGTGCGTAAAAGAAAATCTCCTTGGTTCTGCAGAGGATGCTTTCAGCAGGCTATCTTCTTCCATGACAACAAAGCTCTTGAGACCTCATTAATTGCTGCAAGGGTATCGATAGTATTTTTTCTTGCCATTTTAAAAACATTTTTTTTGGTAACTGAGAAAAAGTAGGATTGGTGGTCAAATGTGGCTGCAGTAGAGAAATAAGAGTTTCCTGGCATGTCACAGGATCAAAGCTGAAGGCAATCGTTTTGAAATGGTTGTAGTATTTATGAGTCGTGAGATGGAATGGTTACCATGTGTGGATATCATTATTTTTGCAGAAACATTTTTTTTTGAAGTATTTACATACAGACATGCAGATGCTCAGGACCCACTTGCTGCTCCAGACATTACGTGGACATGGGCAGCTTGTTGTGAGGGCAGATTTTGTTACGAGCTGTACACAAGCTTGCAAAGAAGAGAGCAGGACTTGTGAAGGCAAACTTCTGGAGCTTTGGGTGACCCTCTAAAACAGGGCTCTTGGTCTTATTATCCTCATAGAACTGCTCAGGTTGTTAAAGGTGAACGGAGTGGGCACTGAAAACGAGCGGCATTTGAACAGCTCCTTGGTTTTCCGTGATTGCTGAGCGGTGTTCGTAACCGGGACTGAACGGCGATGTCCCCGAGCAGAAGAATAGATCCCTAAAAAGCTGCATTAGAAGGAAACCTCCTGGATACATCAAGGATAACAATGGAGGTTTTAAACAATGCTTTGCTCTGCAGGTTTCACAAAGAAGAGGGCAGCCAGGAGGCAGCCTGATTTCTGGCACAGGCGGGTTGCGAAGCACTTGGTGGTATTACAGCGTTCAGCTGCCTCCGGCGAAGGAGCTTAACTGCGAATTCTAGATGGGAAACCTCGGCGTTGTGCTCTGTATGAAAATGAGAGATCCAAGTAACGCGTTTTTAAACAAAATGCCCAAACAAGGGAACAGCTGGAGCTATTTGTGAACAACCTAGGCTGAGGAACTGGATGGAAACTATCTGTGGGTTTCTGAGGCTCTTGTAAGAAGCTGAACCGAGAGCTGGGTCTGGGATGAAATAGCCCAGGGAGCAGAGAGGGTTGTGAGAGAGTTGTAATTATCTTCTCACAAAGCAATTAAAACGTGACAGGCCAGTCTTGGGCAGCAGAATGAAGCTTAAGGATGTGGACAAGGCTCCAAAGGTGAGTGTCACAGTGAATCCAAAATCCTTAGGGAGGAAAAAGTGCCTGAGGGAGGAACCGAGGTGACAGTGTGAGAGTTATACCCCATGGAGCCATGCTGAACTCCCCAGATACCCCCACAAATAAGGAATTGCCTCCTGCCTGTGTCTTGCACTAGCGGCTTCATGATTCTCCCCTCTTGAGTCCCCAGTGCTTCAAAGTGATTTAGCTAAAGACTGATCTTTTTTGGTTTTTCCCCGGTCTTGCTTGCACTTTGGGGCAGGAGAAGAGCAGAAACACCACCACCCCCCTTGGACATGTTGCCTCTCTAGGGCTGGTGGCTTTCGAGCATTCGAAGCTCTGCAGAGAGAGGCTGTGTGTGTGGTTCCTCAGCCGGCTGTGCCGCTGGGTTACTGTCAGGAGATGGCTTTATGTAAATTCCATGGCTATGAGGAGGTGGATATGTGGCCTCTCGTACCAGAACTTGGCCATGTGCTACTATTTTAACTAAGCCTTGTTTAAAAAACCCAGACTCTATTTTGCTCTTGTCGCTCAGATGTGACAAGAACAGTATGTATGCAGCTGGCTACTTTTTCTCTGTGGCTGAGACCCACCAACCAGGCAAGCTATGAAAATAAAAAACCCCAAACCCTCTTCAGGACTGTCACCAAATCTGACATGGCATTGTGTGTGCGTTCCACATTTCCTCGCATCGGAGAGAACCGGCGCAGTAACTGGAGCAAATGTACGTGCAGGTTGACTGCACAAATGAATTTAATCATTTGCACAAAAACTGTTTTGCTTCTTTGCACTGTAACGACACTGATCTGATTATTTTTCTTTGCTTTAACTGACAAAATTTATCTCATTGGTGTTTGAATAATTAATGCTATAGAATTCGGCCTTGATCCAGCCCCATGCCAGGAATCGCTGTGCTATCCAATCTGCTGCAAAACAGCATTTTCTAGTGCATTATTTTTATTCTAATGGTGTAATATGGAAAGCCCTGCAGTGCATTGGCTAATGTGGCTGCTTCTGTCTCTTCATCACAGCAGTTGGCTCTTCCCTAGCCTGTGAGAGCTACAAATCCCATTAGTTTAAAAGCAACATCAGCCTGAATATCTGCCTGCTTGCAAACTCCAAACTGGGTTTGTCTATTAGATGTATCTGCAGAGTCTGGTTGTAATTGGGGTGTTTTAAAACCCACTGGAGCAGCAAAGTCCCACGAGGTGGGAAGTCAGAGGGAACTTGTACAAGCTTGGCATAGTGAGTTAGACGATGCGAATTCCCATTTCGGCTGGAGGCTGCTCGATCTCTGTGGGAGAGCTCATCATGGTGCTGCTGTCCTGGCACTTGCAGGACATGTCTGCGATGGGGTAGACTAGTTGACCTGGCAAAAACCTTGGAGGTCACTTAACTGCTTCTCTGAACAACCCACAGACCTTCTGACCAAAAGGGAAATGCTTTCGCTTTCCAGAGGAGGGAGTATTCATAACGCTCGTGTGCCCCTCGTTACCGTGTGGTGATGGAGCGAACAGGGAGCGTAATGGGAAGATCACGTACTGTGATCACACCAATGAAACAGCGTCATTAATAGCATGACCAAACAGATGACTAGACCCTCCCAGGGAGCACGTCCCCCCTTCCCTGCGCGGTCTGCGGGAAGGCTGCCTGCGGTTCTCGCTGAGCACACAACCCCAGAGCCTTTCTGCCAGTGACAACCTCCAAGGCCCTTCCCCTTCAGTACGATGCTCAACCAAACGTGAGTTATCTGGTAGGGTGGAGCATCAAAGCAAAAGCTGGGAACGCTTTTGGCTCTTCGTCCCTGCTTTGCTGCTACCTTGCAGAGAGGTCTTGGACCACCTTACCGTCTGTTTCACCATCTGTAAGGCACAGGAAGATCACTGTCCTTGGCCGTGCCACCGTTTGCCTTGGGATGAGTAAGGTGGTTATTTATACAGCGCTTTCATGGTTTGAAGGGCTGCTCTAATCTATCTGCCGTTGCTTTAAAACAGTAATGGCAGAAGGTGATGGCTTAAATAACTTGACACATCTGGCCAAATATCAGTGAGCATCAAATTGTGCCAGACCTCTCAAAATGCGAGGAGGAGAGTTCTGCTGTGTGACTAAAAACCTATCGTGTTTTTCTGGTTTTCAGTTCCAATAAATGCTTGCAGGGGTGGAGGGAAGGCAGCTGGTGAAGTTGTACTGAACAATTCTTGGTACGTTTGAAAGTCTCCTTTTCATCTAGCAGGTGCATCGCTTTGCCCGATAAGCACTGCAGACAGCCGGATTTGACAGGATAAAATGCAGCAAATGGCAACAGTAATATCCTCTAGCCAGATGAAAATGATGTCTTCCCTGCAGATGCCTCTGTCTTCGCAGATCTGAGGGGCTGCTGCCAGCAGTGGAGCTGGTTCCTTCTGGGGGCTGGCCCTCTCAGTCCCGACGTCCCCATGCTGGAGATACGGGTTGGGTACACCTTGGTATCCCGAATTCCCATGAACTATCACTGAGTGCTTGGGAAAATCACTGCCACCCTCGCAGCTCTGTTCTTTGGGGACATGGATAAAGGAATAGTTGAGTCTGAAGTTCACGGACCTCTGCTGTGGGCAGGAGGAGCTGCAGGGAGGACAGTGGTGTGCCACCAGTATGAGAAGAGGATGAAGTCGTTTGCAATACAAATGATGATGCATGCTGCAATCCGTGGGGGGTGGATTTATTGGTATGGGGACAGTCAGAAATGAAAGGACTGATCTGAAATGTTCCTCATCCCCACCTCCACTGGCTGGTATTCATTACCGTGCGATCAAAACGAGGCGTGCTGTACTGAACAGAGCGAGAGTTGGACTTCTAATTCAAATGTTAAAAAAGCAGTAGGACTCTAATTAGGAAAAGTAAGTTTAATTCTGATAATTAGTCAAGAAGACATACTTGAATTTCAATTTTGCTATTTCTCTTAACGGCTAAGAGCAGCGAACAGCCCGTTATTGAGTGAGTGGACATGCTTGGCTGTACTGACTGCGCCGTGCTAACAAGGTGCTTTCCCTCCTGCTGCGTTTGGAGGTTTGTTGGCTCCTTTTCCCCAGCGAGTTCGCACAGAGGGTCCTTGGGCAGATCGCTGCGCTTATCGGCACTGCGTCAAAGGGTTCACGCTGCTCCCAAACTCATCGCTGCTCAGCCCATAAAGGCCACCGGCACTCAGTAGGGAGGCGTGACCCAACCAAAAATGACCTGGGACCGGGCGGTGGAGCCTGCTGTTACCTCCTTACGCAAAGCCCAGTTAGCAAGAACTGGATATTACTGGCAGATAGAGCAAAGAGGGAGTAGAATGGGTGTAATAGCCATGGGTGTTATATATCATGGCTGTTATATACAGTGTAGAATGGGTAAAACTCCTTCTGAGGTTTATTTTCAGAGCCTGATGGTGAGTGTGTTGAGAGAACTAATGCGCAATGAGAAAAGAGAGTGTTTGCACTGTTAAAAGACCATCCAAACGCATCTCTGAAATAAAGGGGAGAGAGCAGGCAGTGGAGTTTTATTACTGGAAATTCCAGTATAAAAAGAGGAAGACATTAAGCAAGAAACGCAGAGGGACTTCTGGGGTTAAAAAGAAAAAGGCAAACCGACAGAAAACCCCAAACCAAACCGAGTGTGTTTGTTTTAAGGCTGTAAAAGAGTGAAGCTGGTGACAGCACTCCCGGGCCATGCACCTTCACATGAGCAGAACAGTGGGAAGCCTTAGTGCTAAAAGCTGCTATGGGGGGTCCAGTAACTCTCACAGAAAGGGACATAAAAGCAAAGTGCACTTCGGGGTAATTTTCTGAGCTAAAATATCGATAAAATAGAGGTAAACTGCCCAACATCCTTGTTATTCACCTCAGGAGGGGGAGAAGTGGGCAACCTGTAGGTGCATGTCTGAGGCAGGGTGAGGTGTGAACACTGATACCTGGCAAGAAACAGGGAAATTCTACTTGAGCCTTTGATACTGGCTCTAATGGGGGAATTTTCTGAGAATTCTGAAAACATATTAAAAGTGTCATCATTTCTGCCATCCCCTGATGAACACTGTTGAACTTGAGCTTCTTGTTCTTTTCCTTTCTGGTACCAAAGGGGCCATGGTCACCACACAGCCTCCACTGGTGGCTTGGGCTCCCCTCAGAGCTTGGCTTCCAGTGATCTCAGCATGCGTCTCCCGCGTCCTTCTCTTCCATTATGCCATTGCTCAGACAGCTCCTGTCTTTGCCTCCTATAGAGCCATTAGGTAGTCAAGCTCTTCTGGTTTTTTCCCACTTGGCCCAGGGAAAATAAATTTGGTTTAGCACACCAATGGTTAATGTTTAAAGGCGTCGTTCAGCAGAGCATCTTCATGAAAATCTAAATCAAACGAACTAAATAAGAGTGGGATCTCTTCTGCGGATTTATAGGTGGCAAACTGAAATGTCAGGGGGTTGTGTATTCATCTGTCAATGTGTAATGCAATTAGATGGGATAATTGGACAAACGAAGTTTTTACTGAGAGATGAAAAATGTATTAACTTTCCTTCATTAGCTTTAATAGCACTGCACCAGCACTGGGGGAGGACGTAAGCTGCAAAGCTGAGCCTGGATTTAGGATCAAGGTTCGTTTTCCGGTGGGGGCTATACATCCCACCTGCCTGCTGAATGTCCCGGGCTCAGCTTGCAGGAGAAGCAGCGTCCTGTGCCTGCTTCGCTTCACGTGTTGATTGAGGAGGGTTCAGGAATGGAGATGTTGGGGCAGTTGTAAAGATGAGCCTGGTGATACTTCTTAATTTAATCAACACTTCACAAAAATCCTATTGGAGAGGAAACAGCAAGAAAGGACCAGAATTGGGAAACCTGAGCTCTGCCTCTGTGTTTTTATTTTTTTTATTTCTGGAAAAGATTGTGAAAGAGATTTAGACATTTTAAACAGAGTCATGAGCAACAGGAAGCCGTGGAGACCGGGCCACGGGTTTGGACTGCCACCTTCGGCATGTCGAACTGTCCGCCCAACCGTTCGCATGCCTTGCACGTGTTCATTATGCTATCAGATCTGAGGTGTTGAGTCTGGAACAGTCATCGTCTCTTCGGAAAAAAGCAGGAGTCCAGTCTGTGACAGGTAGGGTTAGAATTATTACCACCAAATTAAGAGGCAGGCTTCGATTCCCAGGGATCAACAGATAATTCTGTTGAAGTGGAGCAAGGCAGCACATTTGCTTTCTGTTCAGCACGTGTGTGAAGTCTTGTGGTAGTCATCAGCTGGCATTATTCAGAGGAAATTGTTTCTTTACGGTTTAAAGTGGAAAGACTGTTCTAGATAATCATGTATTGCATCCAGCAGGACCCTTTAGTACATTCAGTTTCTGGAGAAGGGAGCAAATAGCAAAAAAATTAAGGGAGAAATTGAAGAGCAATGGCCTTGAACTGATGTAGGGTCCCAATTCTGCAAGCGCTCGGGCGCATGTTTAACCGCTCATCTCTGTCAGGCTTGATGAAGGGGTTGTGAACCCAAAAGCATTTCTATTTTTTTCCCGGTTGTACCAGCGCGTCTAATGAAAGATATTAATTCAGGCTCAAACTTTGTTCCTGTTGTCTGTAGGCCATTCCCTACATCTGCATTGCTGCTGCCTTGTGCCGTGCCACCTGCAGGACCTCCGTTATCGATGCCCTTTCATTATTAATGCTTATTGATGCCGTCAGCACACGCTCTTCTCAAAAGGAGTGAGAATGTCTGGGGTCCTTTTTAATGAAGTAAGATAAACATACTGTTTTTATGTTCTAGCTGAAGGTAGAGTTATTTCCCATAGCCATGAGCTCCTGAGTTAATCAAACAACAGCATGTAGCATTGTAGAGGGTTCGTTACCGTGTAGGATCAGCCACCAGTGAGGGGAAGGATGATCTATTGGTATGAGCCTGAATTCCCTCGAGATTTAGCATTTAAGGTAATTACTGCACTATTCCTTCATCTTCCACGAACGGGAAGCTCTTGGATAATTATCGAGTTCAGAGGGAGCAGCACACAAATAGACAAGCTGTGGGTTTTTAAGATGTGCTTAAAGGTGGCTTTTTGTCTGCGTGAACCGTTCCGCTCGGTTAATGGCCACGAAGGCGGTTTGCCGCTTCACAAACACAGTCCGACCGTTTACAGAAACTCAGCGAAGCCGATCAAGCCAGCGGAAGAGGGGTGTCGTGCCTTCCCAGCGCAGAGCTGGGGCTGCCGGGCAGGAGATGCCCACGCCTGTGGGATTTTTATTCTCCTTCGTACAGGAAAGCGGGCAGAGCAGTGAGATCTTCACTCAGGGGTCAGCCACAGGAGGGGCGACTCAGCCGGCAGGTCCTGAGCGACCTTTGGCTGCTGCAGTGGCTCTGTCCAAGGCGGCTGCTGTCCTCACTGTGCCCCCTCGTCCCCTGGGTGCCCGCTTACCCATGAAGGCATGCCCGCTGCCAGGTGCCCTCTCCTTCATTTGGAGCAGAGCTCGTTTGCCCGCCAGCGCTTCCCTCTTTCTGCAGCTTTGCCAAAGTCATGCCAGCACAGGCAGCTCCAGTGATTTCAATGCCAAGTAGAAATGCAAATACAAACCGTGAGGCTGAAAACCAAGCGTGGCCTTTGCCCCTGCCACAAAGGGCGTGCGTTAGAGTCCGTCCTGGGAAAGCCCAGGGCTGGGGCATAGCACTAGAACGTCAGGGGGGTTAATGAGTCATTTATGCTCAATGTATTGGGACCCCCGTCATTACAGATTATGTGCTGGACGACCTTGAGCACCACTGACAACAGGCATTTTCAACAGACAGATATTGTTAGCTGTTCCTGATTTCTCCCGGAGGATGCAGGAATTTTTGGAAGCCACCGCTTTGGTAAAGCTCCTCCGTAGGAATTGAATGATGATGTACAGTACTGTGAAACCTAGAATTTGAACAGGCTGGGTTAATAAATGCCAGCAAGTCACCATAACTCACAAATTACATTTTCAGTCAGGCTGCAAGACCTAATTAAGGCTGGTGGTGCAATTCAGCGTTTAGAGAGTAACTGCCTTGCTTAATTTGTCAACGGATTTTGCTACCTTCATTTTCAAAAAGTACTTACCATAATTTTTCATAGATAAGCATGATAAACCAGGTAATGTGCAGGGGACCGCAGGGCACGAGCAGTGCAGCCCAGGACTGGCAACCAAGGCAGGGAGCTTGCTGGGGGCCGTTCAGCACCGGCGGCAGGTTCCCCTGCCAAACCTCTGTTGAGGGTCAGAGAGTCGCTGCTCCCCCCCGTGCAGCCCTGCTGCAGGGGCTGACTCTCATCCTCATCTGCGCTAGCGCGAGTCCATCCGTTCTGCCTGGAGAGCCGAAATGAGAGTGTTGGGAAGGTGAAGGTCTTTGTTTCCAGCTGGGTGATGGGAGGGTGGCTGAGAGCTGGGCAAGGAGAGCAGGCGGAGGAAGATAAAACAAGACAGAGGCCTCTTCTTCAGTACCGACTCCATCTGCAGGAGAAAGCTCTGGTTCCTCGGCGGTTTACAGTTGTCTGTTACTTCTCATTGGTTATTTTCTGGGCAATAGAAGAAGCTGCTGGGTTTGTTTTATATCCTTCATCTCTTTAAGCAACATCAAAGACAGGTAGTGCCCACAACGGGTGGTTTGCCATCACCGGTATGAATGTTGTTCCATGTAACTGGTACATCGCTGTTATCTTACTGGTGGGTGCCTCAGGCTGGGTGCCTCTGATGTATCTGCAGGCCATGGCGCTGTCTGGCAGAAGGATTAAACTGCCCTGAAGTCACTCTGTTTTCCGGGAAACGAGCAGCTAACTGCAGAGCCCACAATGCGCGAGGCTTTTGGGTGCTCCTGTTCGGCCAGGTTATCGGGGTGTTCTTGTGACCCCACAGGCTTCTCCTCGGGGTAGAAAAAAAGCCAAACAAGGGGATTATTTAGGAAAATTCATGATGGATGCTTAGAGCAGCTTCCATGCTGGGAAACTAAGGCTTTACATCTCAACACCTTTGGGTTCCAGAACTCAGTAGATTGCAGTGAGCTGAGAAACTGCCTGTTCTTCACATGCTTTAAATGACGCCGCTCCTGCCTGGGAAAGCCACACTGCACCTGCATATCCCTGCCCTGCACTGGCTGGAGGAGAGTTGGACAGGGTGGCTGGTACCCAAACCTGCACAGAGGTAAGAGGTGTGGCTGTCAGAATATGGGAGAGGATGCCTTTAGTGATCCTCCAGTAAGATGTATAGGATGGAGAGGCCATGCAAATAGAGTCCCGCACTCCCACGTTGCCTTCGTGAACGATAAGTTTCCAGAAGAGCTCTTATTTCGGATTATCAGCTCTTCTAATCACCTCTCCTTCCAGAAAATCAGAAAGAAACAATGCCACTGCTGCAGCAGTGCATCCCAGCTCGGGAGCAAAGGAGAGCCCGGCAAAGAGACAAAAAAGCCCAGATTTGCCAGGAAAATTAATGTGTCACATTGTTATTCATGTAAAGATCCACGTGAGCGATGAGCGTGAGGAGAAGCGTTAGCTGTGAGAGCCTGCTCAGGCAGCAGGAGCCCCCCGAGGGGCTCCTTGGCCTGGCCTGGTGGGACCAGCGCGTGGGCACAAGGTTCCTCTCCTGCCCTCCTCCGCCAGTTGTGCTCATAAGCCCGGTTTCAAGAGGTTTCCTGCTTTGCTGCCATTCTCCATGTGGCTGGGCATATGCTGTGAGAGTTGGGGAATTAGCTGCATGGGGTTTCTGTTTGACGGGAGACCCTCGGGCCCTCGGTTTTACTGAAGGAGCTAAATATCTTGCATCACGTTTTTGAGCACCCCCCACTTCAGATGAAATCAGTGGGGATCTGCATGCACTTCAAGTTTCAGAGCCCATTTAGCTTTGATTTGCATCTGGTATCTAGGGCAAACTCTGGGAACTGTCTAATTTCATCCAGTCTTGCCGATGTCTGTGATTTTATCAGAAGGTCTCATGGTATTTCGTGTGGTTTTTTCCTTAACGTCCCAGCTTTGACAGTCAATTGATCACGTCAGAACTGAATCATTCAGTTAAAAATAAAAGCGCGTGTCCCCTGAAATGCTGAATAACATTCAGGAAGACACAGAAGCTGAAAGAAAAAGGGAAGATAATCACAAGAAACCAGAACTTTCTATTGCTGACATCTTGCAAGGGTTCCCCCGCCCAAAAAGCTGCGGCTCTCGGGAGGTCTGGGTTTGGTCGTGCTGCAGGAGAGCGGGTGACGTGGGGTAATGGCCGTTTCCGTGTAATTTGGAAAGGCAGGCTGCCCAGCTCAGCCTGGGCTTGTCACAGGTAAACCATAAAAACATTGGGTTGATAAAAGGTAAATAATGTTTTACCGAAGCAGAGAGAAAGTGGGAGAGCGACCCCAGTCGCACAAGCCGCAGCAAACGTGGGCACATGCTCTCGGAGCAGTGTGTTTCCCACCCGTGGAGGGGATAACTGAGCGGGGGGTCCCAGCGATTCGGTGTGGGGAGCAGGAGCTGGGGCTGCGGGCAGGTTCAGGTGGCACCTGAGGCACGTCCCCATTGGCTCTGCTGCCTGGGCAGAGCATCATTCATTCGGCATATTGGCCAGCTCAACGCGCCGGGTCGCAACGTGCGCTTTGGCCGAGGCATCCCCGTAGGCGTTAGTCTGGCGTAAAGCTCTCGAGGCTGCTGCATCCGCAGCTCCCCCGGCTCTGCTTGTGAGAACCAGCCTGCTGATAAATGTTTGACCAAAGCTGCCTTTCTCATTTTTTTTTTTTTCCTTCTCTCTCTGCACACCCAGCGTCATTTCTCATGTCCCCAGATGGATGGAAGGGAAAAGGCAGCTCTTTGCCCCTGGCTCTCCAATCCCCTCACAGCGCTGCAGCCCACGCTGGCTCCCCGCATGGTAATGCCGTGCGTTCGGCAGCGTGCGAGGAGGAAAATTTCCTTTAAACAGACAGTCAGGGCTGCCCTTTTGTCCACAGCCAGGGCTGCAGCTCCGGGCAGACGGTTCTAATTACAGACGTGTACTTGCGGTGCTGCTCTCGGCCGTCCCAGTGAGGGACCGCTGCAGGCAGGGCTGTTCCCTGCAGAAACGCCAGCTTTGGGCTTCCAGCGCCACAGTGAATAGTCGGGAGTATTTCTTCTTCCCCCTCTCTCCGCCCCGACATTCCCCAGGCTCTGCAGATCCTAACTTTCACACACCCAGGGCAAACAGTCATTGTTAGCTCCAGCCCATAAGCCAAGGAAAGAAATAGGAGGACAAAGGAGCAGCTTGTCTTGGGATGTTTTGTTTCCAGCAGCTCCCCTACTTCATAACTGTGCTGTTACTAAACCGCTCTCCAACCCCAGCCTGCTTTAGGATATCTTCAGCCAGCCACGGATGCCCGGTGGAACTGCCCTCTCTGCTCCATGGTATCCGCCTGCTTTCTGGACGATAACATGCATACACCACGTCGCATCACAGCTCTTCAGGGAAACAACACGTGCGTGGTAGCTGTGCTGCCTGACAAGGGGACACCCAGGTGGCGTGAGGAAAAACATCCCGTACAAGCCCAGAAGGGGCTGAATAGGTGCAGTAAACCCCTTTTCATTGCTGTTGCGGTTGCACAGGTCCCCGGTGTGCAGCTGCTCCCCAGCAGCAGCATCACAAACAGCACCATAGCAGAACGGGGGGGGAATGTTTGTTCCGTTAAAGCAGGCGTAGCTGGGCAAGGCAGCTCTAGCTGCCCCAGGCCCAAACCCCTCCAACTGGGTGAACGCACTGGAGTGCTGCAAGGTCTCCATCAGGACTGGCTGAGCTCTGCCTGTGCGTTGCTGCCGGTGTTATGTGCAGCTCCGAAAGTGCGATTGCTGCAATGGGAGAGTTTGTCACTCCTAACCCAGGCACCAGGGTGATTTAATCGAAGCAGAGGCTGGCAGCCAGGAGCTGGGGTAGGACTGGAGGTACATGTGAGTGTGCTGTGGGGTATTCTCATCCCCTACTTAATTACAAACTTCTCAGCCTCAGTGTTTTTCTAGTGCAGCTTTCAGTGTGGACTGGATTTTATCACCTCATATTTAATTACTGTGTAGGTTCTGTTTAATTTACAAAGAGAAATTTAGTAAGGGAATACAACACAACAGAAGGGCATGTGCTTAAAAATAATCTGAATTATTTGGGAGGCAAATGAGACTTTTCTGGCATAACGAGAATGAGAAGTATGCACTGGATGCCCCTCACAGATACCAGCCGAGTAATTCACTTGCAGATCTCGAAGCCTTTGAGAAGATAAACTGACATTTTCTAAAAGGGAAGAGATCGGCCGCAGGACTCTCTGCTAGCTCATCACCAGCGCAGTCAGCTGGGGTTAGCCCTGGACATCACAGCTTGCCTAGAAGATTTCTCAGATGGTGGCGAGGGCAAAGCGATGTCAGTGTCGTAGAAGCGTTGCAGGATGAGACTTGGATGGCGGAACCCTGCAGCAACCTGGGCACCTACCCCCCGACTCCCCTGTGCTCCTGGCTGGCAGATGAGGCGTCACGTGCTGCTTTGGGTGGAAAAGAGTCGAGATTGCAGATTAAAGGCTGTAGGGACTGGAAGCTCGTTAGGTAAATGCAAACCCATAAAACCATAAAATTAACTGGCTTCATTGCTTGGGACTGTTCTGCAAAGCCAAGTTCGGAAGCCAAAGTTCTGCTGGACTCTGCGCTTTTAAAGCAGTAGGTGAAGAAATGAATTGCGAAGAATTATGCATTTGTCCCCTCCTCCCTCCCCTTCATCCCTCTAGACTCCGAAGTTTTCCACACCTCGTCTGGACAAAACCCCAAGCGAAAGCCGTCTCCACGCACTTCTCTGATGTTTGCCGCTTGCCCACTGCTGAAAGGGCTCACCTGGGGCACAGGCAGAACTCTGGAAAGTCTTCATTCAGAAACAGTTCTCTTTATATAGCTGTTTATTTCTTCTTTCTTTATTTTCACTGCTAATGGTGCGAGCAGAGAAGGAGACTTTTTTTTTTTCCCCCCTGAAGGTTTCCATCTCTGTTTAATGCCTCCGGTGTAACCGGGCTCACGCTCTGCCAGCCAGTTTCAGATGTGTTTGTGTGCGGAATGGGTTCCCTCAGCAATTTGCTCTAAGGAAAGCGCTGGTCGGGTGGGGAAGTGCAAATAAGTGCGGGTCAGAGGCAGGATGCCTGCGAGATACCAAGAGGTCGCAGGAGTAATTTGCTTAATAAGATGTGTCTTCCTACCTACAAGCAGTTAATGTTGTGCTTAGTCCCTGAACCATGAAAGGTTATAAATTACTTGTTTATCTACTTCATTTCTGGATGTTTTCATTCTCTGCATGACATTCAGATCCCTTTTTTTTTTAATCCTTCAGCCTTTGTGCTTTAAAACCTTGTGGCAATGGGTCTAATGAATAATATTTAAAAATAAATTTGAGTTTTCAGGGGCTTATTTTTCCCCAGCAGTATCAATTTTGCAGCTTCTTTATTTCAGACAGTGTGTTTAGTAAACAGTATTTTCATTTTTCTCGTAGAATGCTGTTAAAATTTGGGGAGGCATTTAAAGGGGTGTGGGAGGAAGGCTCTTGCCAGGGTGCATCGCCGCTGTGAAGGGCTCACGGAAATCCCAGTGTACGAATCGTCCTGGCGCTGGGTTTTGGAGATGTCCCTGCATTCCCAGGCCAGTTTTTTTTCCAGCAAGGACTTTTCCATAATGTGTTTGTATCAAATTGGGCAAAGAGAAGAAATAAAAAGGAGGAGGCTGGAGGACTATGTAAAATTCAGGGAGAGAGAAGAACAGCAGAGGAGAAACATGTGCCCCGAGGCAAGGCAGCGACTCCCGGGAGGGAGGAGGATCCAGGGATGTTTTGTCACTTCTTTCCTCCTCAAAATCTTATTTCTCAAACCCCACCTGACAAGTCCGGGCGGCTTCACTCGGGAGCGAATACTCTGGTTGATGGAAAATAAAAATATCGTAAAAATATGCAAGACTGGAGGCATGACTGGGTTTGCAGCCGGGGTTTGCAAGTTTGGTGGTCAGTCCATGTCCTGTGAAATTGAGAGTAGAAAAAGGAGGTTTTATAACTGTATTGTAAACTGGTTACATACTGCAAATTCACCTCAAAGCTCGTCAAATACTTTAATAGAAATACTTTAATTTTTTAAAGCTCATCAGAACATCGTTATGAATGTATAACCCATCCAATCAGAAGTTACCGTGGGCACCAAACAGGCGGTGTAATAAAATCAGGCAAATTTGTCAGTGCTTGGTTTATAACAAACAGGTTATGAAGAGCGAGCCTCGGTATTTCTTGACTGTAAAAACTAATGTGAGACGTACCAAAATAACCAGTCAAAAATGGGTAGCAAAAAAGAACCAAATTTCAAAATTCACCAACCTATCAAGATTTTTAATACAATATTCTGTTTTTCTCCATGTGGGGCTGCTTGGTCCATACCTACTCCACCAGAGTCAAACCACCTGTATTCTCCTGGTTGCTTAAGAGGATACATGAAAATTTACCAAATACATTTCATTGCCAAAACATTTCCAAGCAAAGTTTGTTTGTGCTTATTCTGTTGCTAATTCCTCTTGTAAATATTGTGTGAAGTGTTTGTTGTTTTTTTTTAAATGCGAGCAGCTGTAGTGGTCTGGGAGACAGCTCTAATGAACAGATGCGTACGGCAGAAAAACCCTATTATCTTGCTTTTGTTCACCAAAACTTGTTAATTTGGGGCTATTAGTGTTCCAGGCTGCAATTTTGTTACACGCCAAAGGTAACGGTGGCCTTCAGGAGACTGGGCTTTCCCATCTGTAAAATGGAAACCTGTGGATTATCTGCTCCAGCTGAGTTTCCCGATGTTTCCTTATGGTCTGCAAGAAGCTCGTTTAACACACACTGGAAAAACGCTGGCCGTAATTCAGTGGAAAATGAGGTGTAGCTAATGCACACGGAGTTTCCAAACCCCTAAAGTGTTTATATTAGCATAACTCATCTGCAGAACATAATAAAGAAATTGTTTGGCATCCCTGAACTTCTCTCTTCACGTCTTTATTGGGCCGTGGTCTAACTCTGGGCTATCTAAATACCAGAAACGTTTCTAGTGCTTCAGCAGCAGGCTTGTGTCTCATTTCGGTGGCCATAGTCATTGCTGTTCTCCAGAAGATGTGTCAAGGCTCAGGGTTTTGTTTTTTTTTTTTTATGTTGACTTTTTCCTGCAAGAAGAAAAGTTTTAAATTGATTTGGCATTGTTTGGGTGATTTTTCTCTTTAAGCCACCAGCAAAAGCTGGAAACCTACTAAAAAGCAGCATACAAGTGGTGCTGGTCATCTTAGATCTCACACTACGGTCCTGCTGGGAAACTTCGTTTCTGAGGAGTTAGCATCATCAGGTGGAGAGCAGGGAGCTCAGTCTGGAGATGGCCCACTGATGCAATTTATGAATGAAGAGATCACAAAAAAGAAAACCAGAGTGTGTTCCTGATAAACCAGAGGAACCTCCTGCACTTGCCAGTGTGCCACCACCGTGTGGAAATCCAGCTGAGTACCCTGGAGCTGCAGCACTCAAAGACATGGGGGTTTTCACCCCTTTACTTAGCGTGTTCTTCTTGAAGCTCAAATAGACATACAAACATACGCAGCTGTAAAAACAGAAGTGTGTATACATATATATAAAATAAAAGTGTGCGTCACTTTGGGGCTGTATTTCCCCAGCCTGAATTTTGCTTTATTTCATTCCTTTGTTTCTAGCTCTGTCTTTCAAACCATTAATTTCCTCCACGTCTTTGGCACTGGCGTGTGTTCAGCACGTTCAGCCTTGTATGTCGTCTCGCCGTGCTGCACGTACCCGGACCCTTTCTACCCTGGCTTGTAGTGGAGCGTTCCAGTAACAGGTCGTTCGGGCTGCTGTCCTCCCCGCCCCCTCGAGGAGAAGGTGAGATGTTCTAAGGTCATCTCAGAGGAGGGTGATATCCTCCCGGGTTTGCAATAGGAACCTGTTATTATGCAGCTTGAAAACCCACTGGCAGGTTATGCACATACCTCATGCCGTAAACGTGGATCTTATTTATTGTCCACCATTTAAATGAAGTCACATTTACTGTGGCTCCAAGGCATCTTCTTCCTCTTGAATCTCTGTTTCCCATTATTTTCCCCCAGATGTCATTAGTTTGTATTTGCCAGGTTGCATCTCATTTTGTTTTCTGTCTTTTTGCTTAATGACAAAAAACACACAGGGTCACTTTGAGGCAGTGGAACTAATGGGCAATCATGAATATTAGGGAAGCTTGAAAAATTATTAAGGTGATGAAATCTTTCTCATGCCTCATGCTAATGAAAACGCAGCATGTGGCTCTTCCTGAGATAATCCTATTGCTAGACTGATTGAAAAATCATTGTGAGTGCTTTCTGCTAAATATACATACTCTAAATATATATACATTCAGCTTTCTGTGAGACTGGAGTTCCTTATTCTGGCTTTCATGAACTCCCGTAGGGAATAGACGAGATGGATGTTTGTAAAATCTTACAAAGCTGCTGTTGACGCGTTACGCTCGTTACGGAGCAGTCATCTGGAGTAGCCAGGTTGCACCTCCTGCCCCCAGCACAGGTCAGCGGCTGTAATGCTGGTCTGCAAGGGGCCAAGTACAAAGGGTTTTGAAACAAATCTTGGAAAATGGCCTTATTCATGGCCATATTAAAAAGCAAAATATTTCCTTACTTTTCCACTTGCCAGGGAACGCGGGGACAGCTTTAGTGGGGGGCACAGGGAGCTGTGCGAGCCTGAGCTTCTGCCGTGTGCAGTGTCCAGCAGTCTCTGCGTGTTGCAGATACTAATTGTAACTGGGGTTGTTTCCTGGCAGTTAGGTGGTTAACAGGTTATCGCTGCTGCGGTCCTCACCAGACCATCACGAGGTGGCAAGCGGTCAGGCCCTTCAAATGCAGCAAACCTTGACTCACGGGATTGCCACGGGTTCCTCCTGTGCAGAGGAGGATGAAATAAAGTACAAGGGAAGAGCTTTTCCCTGCCTGACCCCTTCACTGTGCTTTGGGTGACTTTTGTTCACTCCACGGGCTGAGCAAAGCCCCGGTCTGGGCTCGGGCCGAGATGAACATCTGTAGCTGAATAACTGCACTAACACAGTGGACACATAATAAAAGTGCGGATTGTGTGCTGGGGGTTTTTTGATTCAGTACAAGCAAAATTCTCTCCCCAGAATGAATGGCAGCTATTCATGTCAGCGCGAGGAGCGAGAAGGAGTCGGGACAATTTTACTAACCTTTAATAAGGCCCTCAATCTATTTATAAATTGCCATCGATGTGGCTACGCATTCAGCTAGAGACAGACGGCAACAGTGTCGTTCAAACCCTTTTTTTAATTTAATGCACTAAACCCATTATGGACTCGACTCTGTTTTTACTTCAGGTAGATGCTGATGCTTAACATTGCTGCTGCTTGGTCCCTCAGTAGCCCAGGGACGACTGCAGGACTCTTCCTTAGGAATGCCTTCCTCACCAGCCCAGGACACGTGAACCTCCTCCTCCTCCTCCTGAGGAGCTCCCATTGTCACGTCTGTTCAGAGATGCCCCTTTGCTCCTCACTAACTCTTTCACCTGCGTCGTTGTCCTTCAGCGTCGCCTTTCCAGATGCGGACCACCCTTATCTACTGCGCTGAAGTTGCACTTGAAGGACATCGGCACCCGTAAGGATGGAGCCCGTGGGATTAGCCCCTCTGAGAGCTGCCCCAGTGCCGGAGGAGTGGTGGGCAGCCTCCTACGAAATTGTCTTTCCCGCTTCAGGGAGTTGGTAGCTTGAAATAGTCTCTGTTAGTCCCAGCAGATAAGTCCTGCTTATTCCCCCAAGAAGAGGTCCCTTGATGCTGGTCTGACTCCCTGCCAGGCTAACAGACCTCTTTTACGATTTTGTTTTTATGAAATGAAAGCTGGGCGTTTTTCCCCGTGGTTTTTCCAGCGGCTCAGTTGTGAGGCGGTGCTGCCTGCTGCGGGCCACGTGATTCACAAGGGTCACTGGGATTTCTGAGCAGCTTGAACATTCTAAATAAGCTATACAATAAAAAAAATTATCAATAACATGTAAAAATGTGTGTGTTCCAAATATCCCAGTACCATCCCGATGCTCTCCAGGTGAAACTGTTGGGTGCAGGTAGCGTAGCAGTGCAGGAGCGTCAAAAGTGCAGGTCACCAGGGCTGGGGTGGGACGTGATGCTTTAAGAGCGAGTCACTTGGTTGTTTTATTGACATGGAGGAAAATCCTTAGTTCTAGACTGTATATAAATAGTTGCTGGGGGTTTTTGGTAGTGGATTGAGCTGGATTCTCAGAAATCATCAGACGAAAGCTCTGGCCTGTGCTCTCAGGCACTCACAATGATTCATTTTGGCCCCAAGAGCCCCCACGTGCATTCCGGTATTGCAGTTCCCTGGATCCAAAGGTCCCAATTGTACGTGTGGTTTATCTTTTTTCTTTTCCACGTATATCCATGTTCTTTATGGTGCAGAAGATGAGACTCTGACCTGCTGAGGAATCCCACGCACCAACCCCTTCCTCTGATGGAAGAAAAGGCTGCAACAGACCCTTCTTGGATCTTCTCGTACCTGGCTGTAGTTGGACACATTATGGGGAGGTTTGTGAGGCGGAAAAGTTTCTGCTTAGCTGCAGAGATAATTTTCTCTGGATTCACATTCCAGGAGGCTTCTCCTGATATTTTACATGCCATGAAGCTAACCTCTTTGGCTTTGTGGCATATGTGCCTTACAAATGTGCTCTCTTCATAAAAGCTTCGGAAATGCTCTGAAGCCCGAGACTGCAAGAGCTGCAGCCAAAATTCATGCTATGTTGTCATAACAACAAACAATGATTTGAAATGCAGATTTTTCATCTTTCCTCTCCAGTTGTGATTGAAAGCTCTGGAAAATGGGGGATTTGCTGTACTGAGATTGTGCCTGTTAGAATAAGAACGTGATAATGGAAGTTGGTAGGATGCCCAAGGGATAAGGAGTATGATTTATGAAGCATCTAAACCAAGAATTAGATGTGTTTATGGGGTGGCCTATCCAGCTCTTTCTATTCAGTTGGTAAGACTGGTGTCACTGCTGGGGAGGCTCTGGGATCTCTGGAACAAACGGCCTTACCACAGATAAAGCATGAACTTCTGACCCTCTGATAAACCCGTGGAAAGGATGGAGTCTTTGGTGTTTGTTTCAAGACTGGTGTTTCATCCCTCGGAGCAGATGGAGTTTGCTGTGTTATTTGCAAATAGCATTTACTGCTAAAAAATGGTGTTTTGTTTTTCCCAAGGAAGGAGACGCGTTATTCCCCCGGGTCTGTCACTTCATTAGCCATGGTGCTAGCATCACCCAGCTCTTGCACCAGTGCCGGAGAACCGGCTGGGCTCCCAGCCCAGCTCACCGCAGCTGAACCCATGCAAAGACCCCGTGCAGATGTTCTCCGCATCTCCTCCGTGAACGCCCACCGGGAGCCATGCCCCTTCTCTCCCGTCACTGCAAATCTGCGGGGTGTGCACGAGCAAACCCCCCTGGGGGAGAAGAGCATTTTGACCACGGTCCAACATGTGCGTGGCTCAGTCACCACCACTCCTCCTCGCTCGGGTGTTTGGGCCACCACAGCAGAGCAAGCCCTGCTGCAGGGAATGCATTTTCTGGCGCTTTCTCTTTTGACCCTGCAGATCTCTAACAAGCACCACGAGCTGGGGAATTGCATTTGAACTCGGCAGCCAATTTTTAGGAGCGACGTCTCGCTCTGCTCGTTCCACCTCTCGGCTCGCTTTGCAAGTGCCGAGGTGTGCAAAGTCCCACACTAAATGTGAACGGAGAGAAGGATAAGTGGAGCCAGGAGTGTTTTGGGAACATTTCTGCAATGCTGAAGTGCTGGTTTTGAAAACAACAACTGACGTAGAAAACTCGTGTTGCGGGACAGCATGATTTTGCACAGAGGCTCAAAATTGTATCCCGACTCGCTCAGCCGGCTCCATCACCAAACCTGTAACGCCAGAAGAGAGAGCAGCCAGGGGCGGCTTTTACAGCATGGAGAACAACCTGCCCCAGCACCAACACATTGATGCTGGGCACTCGGGGTCAAAAAACCCACCCCAGAAGATCTTCACCGCACAAACTGGCAGATGAATCGTGGGGGAGCAGTGGAAGGTTTCTCTCCTCTAGTTACCCAGGCACAGCGATCTGCATGGTGCCTTCGCTTTGCCGAGCAGCCCTGTTTCCAGACAGGGGTGAGAGGCCGTTTCCTGGATCATCCCCATTTTTGGTGTTTCTTTCCCATTTGTGATGGAGGACGCAGCGCACCAGCCACGGCGGTGCCTGGGGAGGGAGGGAGGGAGGGATGTACAGCCCAGTGCTCGGCCACTGCCTCTGCTTTAATATTTCATATCCAGATAATGGAAAATCACATTCTGCACGTGAACTCCAGTCTGTTTTCTCTACCCTTTCCAGCTTGATTCGCTCTCCCTTTGTTACTCTTCATGTTTCATGATGCCTTGAATGTCAGAAAGCTTCTTATTTCCTTTGATAGGTTTTGTGATTTCCCTAGTCATCCGTATCTGTCCTAGCTCTTTTCTTGTACTAATATTTCTGAGAAGCCATCTCATTTCCTGAGCTTTAGACAAGAGCGTTTTCTTTTCCTTTCTATTTCTTATCTTCATTTCCTTTCTCTGTCCCTGTCCATCCCCTTTGCACTCTCTCATTTATGCTTTTCCTGTTACACCAGCACTTTTCTCAGTATACCTGGGTAAAATCTAGCAAGTTTGATTTTTAGAAAAGAATGATCATAAATGAAGTGACGATGCTTGGTATGTCAGCACAGGCGAGATTTGTTCTGAGCAGTGTAAATATTCTTGAGACCTGAGAGCCCTTGAAATTAATCTTTGACCGTTTGGAGAAAATGTGCTGCTCGCATTTGTCCGTGCTCTGCAGAGCCTGTGCTGGGCAGGACGAGCCCGTCAGTAGCCCGCCGTGACGTTCAGACATACGCTGCCAGCATCACCCACGGAAACAGCTGTTAGACAAAAAACCGATAAAGATCGGGGAAAATCAGAAGCAAGTCTCCAGTTCTTTCTCGTGACAGGTGCAATCTCCAAAGCTGTAGAGATTTCTGCTTGCTTCAGGTAACTCCCTCTGCTTTGGATGTCTTCCTCTGAACCTCTTTCATCGTGACGTTTTGGAGAGCGGAGGGACGGGCTGGTGGCTCTGGCCAGCTGGCCGAGGCTCAGGCTTTGGGGGTGCCAGGGGTGCTGGGGGACCTGCAGCCAGCTCTCCGCTTCCTTGACGCTCCGTGCTTGATTTGCACCCTAAGAATGTGACTGCTTAACTTGTGCCTCGTCTTATTTAATGGTGATTCTGGAATAAGCAACTCCTACTTAATAATAATTTGCTGTTTAGGACAACTGTCTGCTCTGGCCTCTGCAGCAGGGGCAATGGCTTCCCTAAGAGATTTTATATGCTAAATTATACTTTGCATTTTGTTCCTTGCGGTGGAATTTATTCCTCCCTCCCTCCCCTGCAGGGTCACAGTTGCAGCCTCTCTCTGGCCCATCTTTCTTAGCGAATACCAAGGCAACACATTCTTAATATTTCAGCAACATCTATTTCCTCTGTCAGCAGTCTGATCCCACCGTGCTTCCAGAGGTCCCTCGAGTCTTTCAATGATCCTTTTTTGTATTCTACACTTGGACAAAAATGGGAAGAAAGAGATGTTCGTATTTATCTTAACCCCTAACACAATTTCCATTTTCTTTCTCATGCTGCTCCCCTCCACCCACCTCATGTGCTGTTTGCTTCTGCCTCTGATGGGTCAGGGGCTTCTTCCCCCTCCTGATTATTCCTGCACCTCCCCATTCATGCACCCTGCACCTTTATGCATGTATTTATTGCTAGATAACTCCAGGGCATGCAGCTATTTTCTTTGCACAGTTTTTTACCCTTCTGTGGTCTCTATTGTTTCCCCCAGTAACTTCAGCTTAAGGCCAATTCTGTATATTGCCCATCAGGAGCAAATTGCTCACCTCGAGTAACCACGGAGGTGTCTGGTTTGCTGATGATCAGGTCAGGGGTCTGTCTAATGAACATCAACGACAAGGGCACATTTTAGACGCAGGCACAGTGATGGATATGGATGGAGGAGGTTGGTAGCCACAGAAAAAGACACGTGTGGCAGGTTTAAGGTTATGAAATACCTGAGATGCACTTATTCAGCAGGGCCCCATCCAGCCATAAATCTGTATTCGTAAAGCAAAGTGTCGCCTCCTGCTAGTGAATAAGGCATAAAAACTTCCGTGGTCCTCTCCAAAGGCTTACACAGCACATGGTGCCCTCTGCAATTGTGCTCCATCTCTGTTGGGAAAACGGGCACATTTTTCAGTGGAATAAATCTGCATAAAATCCCAACGCAGACAACACAGTTGAGGTGCTTTTATTCCTGTTAGCAGATCAAAGTGAATCCTACACTTCCCGTTAAGGCATGCTTTACCCTGAACATGTGTGTGAAAACCCTGACTGTTTTGTTTACAAGTAGGTTGCTACCGCATCCTAAACCACATTCCTCTTAATCCAGATCCCATCAGGGGGACGGGGCTTTACAGCTGGGTAAGTGCTCCTCTAGCCTTTCACCTGCCAGCAGGGAAGCTGCCGGGTTGTCATCAGACCTGTTAGCAAGAGCTGGGGGAATCTGCAAAATCACTGCAGTGCTGGGACGAGTTTTTTTTCTCTTCCTTTTAGATAACGGAATTGTTTTATACCTGGCTATATGGGTGAAAACAGTAATTGTGGCATTTTTAAGGCTGCCTCGGAAATCACATTAGAAATAAAGTGGATGTATTCTCCTTTCAAGCATGGGGAAAATAAGGAGCTGCCAGGATGTAATTCCCTTAACACGGATTCCTTGGGTAAGAGGTCGGTGCTGTCTGGGAGTTGTGCGGTGGGGAGGGTAGTCTGGAGGGCTCACCCTTCACCCGCCTGCACTGTGTGGACAGCGGCAGGGGCAGACACCAACGGCGGAGAA
>NW_010398450.1:94120-106869 GCF_000710305.1 Buceros rhinoceros silvestris
GGGGGGGGGGGTGGGTGGGAGGCCCCCCCCTCCCCCCGCCTGCACTGTGTGGACAGCGGCAGGTCAAGAACCGAGTGCTGGAAAAACCAGCTGTTTCCTCATATGCTCCGGGAACGTTTCTGAATTTTGGTGCTTTGTCCTCAAAAGGGAATTTGCGCTTGATTTACTGCCTGGGAAGTGTTCGATCACAGCTTGAAGCACAACATGGCGCGTGGCAGCCGTTCCCAGCAGCAAGGGAGCCCAAAGCTGTTTTTCTTCTAGCTCTGTGTTAATAGTCTCTCTTTCAGCATTTTGCCCTTTTCTGTGTAATCAAACAACCTCTCCAGAGCTTCCATAAAGTTTGTGGAGGAGTCCAGGTTAGTAGATGTTAAAACTGGTGGGTTTTTTTAATCTGAAGCAGCAGAATTGTGCATTTCCTCGTGCCAGCGAGAGGCGTTTGGACAGGCAACCTGCCACAGAGAGGGAAAGCGGCTGGCCCCGGACTCACTGAGTCCTTCATCTTTTCCCTTGAAGTGGAGTGCTGTGGAGAGCCATCCACTGGGATCACAGACTGGCTTTCCACGCCTGAAACAGACGGGGATAATCCTGCCTGGATCAAACCCCATGGCCAGGGCTGCAGTTCTTCCAGCTGCTGGCTGCTGCCGTGCCTAATCTGCTTTTCTGCAGTACCTGCCCTTTAACTCCTTGCTGCGCGCCACGTACCAGACGTGGGGCATCGCGTTGGCCGAAGAGGACACGCAGCATTTCCTAATCCATTCCCAGCAGCGTCAGAAATCGCTAAGAGCCACTTCACAGGGAGTCATGAGGAGAAGTGTTAATTCCCCCTGTTGCAACGTGAGGTATCTTTGGCTCTGTTATGATGCTAAGTAGTCCAAAAATGGTGCTTTTTTCACTTTCGTCATTTTACATCAAACGCAGTGTCATCCCTTTGCTGGCACATCGTGAATGGGGCATGCAAGTCCTGATGTCGTGCGCAACAGGAGAATGCTCTGCAGTTAGCTGGGCTTCGGGGAGCGTAGCTGGTAATGCTGATAGCTTTTATGCAATTCAAATAATTTGTTCATCTTGTTCTTCCATGAATATTGCCAGACACCCAGGGAGAAAAGAACCCCTATTTTTAGACTCTCTTGCTGCTGCAGGTATAGCTGCGCCGTTAATAGAAAATTCTTTGCAAAAACTTGGTCGGGCTGAAGTTGGGGGAGCTGCAGGCAGGAGGCAGGCAGCGCACGGTGCTCACGCCGCTCGCTCGCGCGTTTCGATCAGGCAGCCCGTGACACCGCGTTTGGAGGAGACAAGCGTCGATTTGTCTGTCAGTAATTTTGGCAGCATCGCAGTTACTTTTAATCAACTATTTAAAGTCTTCGCGGCTGGCGGCCAAGCTCCCGCTGCAGATTCAATGGAGCAATTTGCTCTTCCGCGTCTCATCACGCCTGGATCTATCGCACGATGACACGGCGTCATCTGAGGGGTTATGGCAGAGCCGTGCTGCACGGCTGCAGGTCCTGGGGCTGTTGGGCTTGTCCTGATACCCACGACCATTTCTGCACTGGCACAGGGTTATGCAAATCTTTGGTGAACATCAGGTGAAGCTTAGGCTGACACTATGGAGACAGAAAAGGACAGAGTGCATCTCCTCGTTCAGTTCCCATTTGGCTCCTCATGAAGATGGCCAGCCCACCACAAAGAGAAAAGCCAGGAGTAAGATGATCTTGTCCTTCTCTATCACGTGCACACGCAGAGCAAGGGTGTGTTTGGGATCGCAGCCTCCGGTGCACGTGGGTTTCGGCACCGAGGAGTCTGCTCGGCCTCGCAGAGCATGCATGGTCCGGCTGCCATCCAGCTGCACCGGCCACCGAGGAGTCGGTGCCAAACAAGGTGCAGAAGCCTCGTCCCTGTCCACGTTGCTGCAAGCGCTCTGCTTTCTCTGCAGGGTGCAGAAAACACGAGGCTGATCTGTGTGCCCCGACATCCCCACTGTCCGCAGAGCTGCTCTGGCAAGACCACCGGGCCAGCATCACCTTTTATTTTAACTTGACGGGCTGCTTTGTTATTATTGTTACAACAACCCTTAATCATCTGGCATTCTGGAGCTCTCCTCGAGAGGAAGAACAGTAGATAGGCAAAGGGGCTCCTGATGAGAAAATAAGAGTTTGACACCGAATTCCCCCTGCTCCTACAAGACCCTATAGCAAAATGGGCTGTAAGAGCTGAAGCAAGAAAACTGCTTCGCTGCTGTTGCTGGAGTATTTGTTCTCCACCTTGCCATCAGAACAGTGATCAGAGCTCCGTTAAAAAGCCAGGACCCCAAACTGGGGTCTCCCTCTGATCCCCAACTGGGAAAATATTGGCATCAGTGACCTGCCCGATGCTCTAGCTAATAATGCGTCGTCTTGAGACTGTAAAACCCAGAGCCCACATCTGTTGCTGGTAGTCAGGCTACCTAAGCAATTCCCGTCAAGCCCCTAATGCTGGTTTTTGAGGTGCTCTCAGCCAGCGGGTGAGATGGCTTTGCAGCTGGGAACGATGGGGACGTGCTGCAGCTCCCTGGGAGATGGGTTAAACGGCTTTTCCATAAAAGCAGAGGGGCCAGGGTGTGCCTGGGACTATGCTGTAATCTAGGGAACTCCTACTGGAGATCCAGACCCAACTCTGGTATTTAAACAGCTCGTGCTCCATCTTAGGGTATGTTGGAATCACCTTTATGGTTTTTAGGACCTGCGTTAATTTTTCATTTTGGAGTTGCTATGTTAAGCAAAACAACTGCATTTTTCCTGCAGCTGAAAAGCTTAATTTCCTTCAGTGAAACAGAAAATGATGTCCCGTTTCTCGATCCGCGGCTATTTTGCAGTGTGCTGGCTATCACTCCAGTCACCGGAGACGTTATTACCAGCAATACGAGCAGGTTATTATTACTCATGCTCAGCCTGGGTTTTGATGGGTCTCTCCAGGATCCTTGTCTTTTCACTGTTTATTTTCATTAGCGGTTTGGATGATATAGCAGATGATACCGTTACCAGACCTGCGAATGACAGCGGGTGGAAGAGGTTGTGAGCGCTCTGGAAGGCAGGACTGGGGCTTGACCTTGGCTCCTTGCACTGCGGCTCTGCACAAGATGAAATTCAATATAAAGAACTGCAAAGCCTTTCTCTTACTAGGGCAAAATCAACTGCAAAATGGGGAATAGTGGCCTTGGCAGACGTGTGGGCTAAATGCATTTGAGGTCCATCACCGCTCACAATAAAAGGCGGCTCAGCAGTGCAATGCGGTTGCTAGGAGAAAAAGCAAATACCGTTTTTGGAGGGCAAGAGGAGGGCAGCGTGGAAAGTCATTTCTCTGTATTGGCTCATTGAGGGACTGATCAGAGTTTGGGGGGAGATCTGGTGCCTGTCAGGCTAGTGGGACACAGGGATGTGCTGCCTCTGGGTGCTGCAGGGTCTCTGAATGGGTTTGTCAAGGCTGCTGGGGGGTCCTCCCCAGCTCTGGGGCAGGAGGTGGCACTGGGGAGACTCGTGAGACCTCCCTGCTCTGGCATTTGTGATTACCCTGTGTCGCTGCCACCGAGGCACCGAGCTGGGCTCACAGCTCAGCCGTGAACACACGCGTGCTGTTAGTATTTACAGCCCTGTGTCTAGATAGAATCAGGTATTTATATACTCGCAGTAAACCAAGATCTCTATCCATGCAGCTGCTGCTGGTTGCCATTTAAGCTAGTGAAAAAAGGGGGTTTGTGATTTTCAAGCCTTTAAATGTTTTATTTAGAAAATAAACCTGAATCTCTTGGAAACTCTTTCTGTCTGAGGTAAACAAAGTTCTAAATTGCTTCGGAGTGTTTAAATTTTGCTGCTCTAAGAAAAAGTGTCTTCGCAAAGCTACGCCCTCACTTTTTCCGCAACTCTCAAAGTCAGAACCAGCTTGTGTTTGTTAGTGATAAAGGCAAATCAAAACTCACTGAATTTCGGCAGAGAGGGATGGCTTGGTCAGGTCCTCTACGTTTTTCTTAACCTCAGACTCAGGTAATCTAGGTTTTTTAAAACCAAATCTCTCTTAGTCCTTGGCCCAATGTTTGCACCTTCCTGGACATCCTGGCTGCGTCACTTAGATACAGGGTGCGACGACTTCCCCTGCTTGTGCTAAGGCTGAGCCAAGTAGATCTCAGCTGATGGTTTCAGGTTGGGGTTGCAGCCCGCTGGGAGCCTTGGAAGTCCTTTGTGGGATCCTCAGGACTTGAATAAGAAGGATGCAGCGGGAAACTGTGAAGGTCCATGAAGAAAAAATGGCTGCAGGCTTTTGTTTTAGACTCTAAATATATAATCACGTTTATTTATTATTTATTATTTATTTAACTGCATTGCTGCTGTATGAAGACAATATTTTCATGAGGTGAGCAGTGGGCTAGTGCTTCTCTCAGAGCAAGACAGCTTTTAATGTGTTCCTTAGCTTTAGCCTGTTAGAGGAGGTCTCATTTAATCATGGCAGGACTGACCCTATTATTAGCAAAGTCTGTCTTTGTTAGTTTTCCACTGGAATAAAATAGTATCTGACCCCATAACAGATTCCCTTTCAATGAACTACTGGCAAAGATCCTTGTGAAGGCTCTCTTTCGAATAAATTCTTGGCAGAGCTCTGGGTAATGAGATTTCCATTGAATAAGCTGTTAGCAGAGCACCTTTTAACTCAATTGAGAGAGTTTCAGAGGAGCCCTGGGAGCTGGGAACCTCCAGTTTGGTCGCGGGCGGTGTCTCTGGGCGAGCAGCTGGAGGTCCGTCCCTGCTGTGTCTGCAGGACGGGGATACCTCCATGGTCAAGCTCAGGTGGAGCTTGGAAATTCCCCCACAGTGGTCAAAATGTTTTATCGGGTGTGACGATGCAACTATTGAGGCCAAGCATTTCTGTCCCGCTGAGCTGAGCGATGGTTCCAGGTTTACTGTTTGACCTTGAGTGTAAACTTTTTGCGTAACATCTCTATGTAACTTCTTTAAAACTGCTCTTTCCTGTATTTCTAGAGAATCTCAATCTTATTCCCTCGTTTGTCATTTCTAAAAAGGCAGTAACAAGTGGCCAGGCATTGCAAGCAAAATGTACCTGTCTCCTCCGAGATGTCGTTTGCCTGTAACTCCAGCTTTCCATCTGAGCTTGGTCTTACGAGTGGTTGGCTTTCATGCTACAAATCTTTATAATGGGATTAAGCGGATAAGGACATGTAGAAAATGATTAGTGCTCTCCTGGGAGCCATTAATGGTTTGTAAAGGCCCTCACAGAAGAAACATCTACCGAGGTACGTTGCGTGGGAAGAAACTTGCACTTTCTTTAACACCAATTTTAGAGAGGCTACAGCTCTTTGGGTAATAAGTATTGATTCCTCACAGATCTGCTGAGAATTGTCAAGCACACCGATTTAATCAGAAGTGGGATTCTGGTTGTAGTGTGGATGATACATTGAAAATCACATATTTCATTAAGGGTTTTTTGGGCATGAAGAGAAGGAGACGAGATGAAAAGTCTCTGTTCCCCTTCCTTCTGATCCCGTGCTGCCTGCTGCTCTGCAGGACCAGAAGCGACATGTGGATAATAAATCTTTGTGAAAATACCTCGGGTGACTCTTGAGCAATTCCCTTAGGTGAGGTCCCAAGCACTTCTCCAGCCGTGCCAAGACAGCCCCAATGAGTGCATTGGGGCGTCTGTGTGCCAGAGCATCATCTGATGCCGAGGTTCACAGCAGGTTCAGGGCTCCCCAGTGTATGCAAATACACGCAGCGGGAGAAGGAGCTCCCCCACAAAGACTATTTACCATCTCAAACACGGCAGCGATGAGCTTGTTCTCCAAAGACACCAGCCATCCTCGTCTGCTGTAGATAAGAGCTGCAGGATTAGCTACCCCAAAGGGAAACGCTCCTCTTGCTCCATGGCTTTGGTGTTTTGCAGCAGCTGCTCTGCGAGATCCGTGTACAATCCTGTTTGCGTCGCAGCCGACTGGCGTCCTCCTCGGATTTGGTGTGTCTGTGGAGCGCGCCAGAAAGCCTTGTCTCCTTGAGTGATTGCCGCGCTGGCTGGGCACTGCTGCTGCCGTCAGCCAGAGGGACAGGGACCCCTTCTTGCTCCCCATCCTGATGCCTCCAGCAGGCCCAGTGTTACACGTGTTTTGAATTGAGATGCTGTGTGGAGCTGCTGTCATCTTCTGAAGGGAGGCCTGATTATTCCAGTTGCATTCAGATATCATCATGGTTTACGCTTTCTAAACAAAGCAAACCGTCTGCGTTATGGTGAAGGATGAATTCATAGGTAAACAAACACGCATGTGGCCTGGTGAGGAATGAACTGGTTTAAAAGGCTGAGAAGCTCCCTTACTGGGAACACTAAACTCAAGTGCGAGGCATGGGAAGAGCGAAGGGGGCTAATGGTGGACAGATAACAATATCACCCCTCCAGGCTGGTCCCCCACGCTGAAAGTAGCAGCTCCTTGGGGAAAGTCGAGGCTGCAGGAAAACATGTCTAGCAGCCAAAGCAGCTTCTTCAAATGCTTCCTAATTAAGTGCTGGTTATTAATCTGCCTTCCTGGGCTAAAGTTCTTCTATGAAATAACAAATTAATGTGAACAATCTTGAGGTAGAGGCAAGAGGTTGGTTTGATTTGAAATCTACTATCATCCAGCCCCTTTGAGGTGGAAATGGGCTGGTTTGAGGCTGAGGCATAGTGAAGGCTTTGGATCATTTTTTAATTGATCCTAAAGCTGTATGGGCTGCACTATTCTCCAATGCACCGATTAAAGGTGATTATAGAATTAGCTGGAAAAAAAGATACAGTGGGATGTCATTGCCATGCAGAGAGATTCTTGTGTTCCTCATTTCCAAGCTCCCATCCCCAGAATGACTCATCCCCTCTGATATTTTTTATAAAGCTACTGACCTGCTGTTGTTATTTACCCAGATAAATAAATCTGCTCACAGCAGCAGCGTTCGGCTGCTCACCTTCCCTGCACTCCTGAGTGTGGCAGAGAAAAACTTCCTTCTCCATCCATCGTCTGTCCCCAAGCAGGAGGAGGTCTCCTCCTTCGGACTCATTTTTTGGGAATCATCATGGCAAAGCCATTGGATGAAACTCATGCTTGAAATTAAAGACGTGCTGGAGCTGCGGGCATTGAGGACTGGGGGAGATGACAGCAAATGTATCTGCTTGCTGTGCAAAACGCAAGGTCATCTGCTTATTAGCAAAGGATCTAAAAAGCTCGTGGGGAAACAGGGAGTTGAATTCAGGCCACAACCTAATGGCCTTTGGACATCCTTGCCCTAAGCCTGTCCTTCAAAGGGCTGGAAAGGACAGGGACTTTCATAAACGGGATCTGTTTAGCCTTGAGGCTTGGTGAGATTAGGGTGACTTCGCTGTTCCTGGGAGCTCACCTCTTGAACCCCACTTGGCTGGGGTGCTTTTGTCTCTTGTGGGCATCCCAAGTCTTTGCCACTGGGATGCTGATAATTCCTTTTGTCTGCTGGGCTCTTCAATACCTGCTAGATAATAAAACGTCAGTGTTCCCATCCTCAGTTTCCCGGTATCCTACGATGAAAAGACCACCTCACCACACTTGAGGAGGGTCTGAGTGCAATTTTCTCTAAACACCTCATTTTCTACCAGGCCAATTACACGTATTCTCTAATATGCAGCTGTGACACCGTAATGACGTGTAAAGCTCCATTCTGGGTGCCCTCCTGTCTACATGAGAGCAGTCATGGCACCTCACCACTCTGCTCTGCTTCATCCTTCCCTGACCTAAACTGCTCACAACACCCTGCTTTTATCAGGCAGGAGAAGCTCGCAGCATCTTCGTGTTCAAGTCAGACGGCTGTAGTCCATCAGCAACTGCCTGAAAGTTGAGCTCTGCCTTCCAGAGTAGCTGAGCCTTCTGATCGGTCATTTTTATTAGTCTGAGATTTGGCTTGGGAGACTCATGAGCACAAAGATGGACTTTTTTCCTTGGGCTGAAAGCGTGGATGGAATTTAAAGCAGGTGAGCAAGGAAGCTATAAAAATGTCTTGCTGTTATTCACCTTTATTGGGCAACATGCACGATGTAAAAGGCAGAGGGGGAAAATGTATCACTGGTAATTGAGACAAGCTGCCTGGAGAGAGACACCCACAGAGGCCAACCGAGATGCACGTGCTCACCTGGATTAAAAGAACCACCAGCAGAGCTGCAAAATTAAAAACAGTACAATGGAGGGGAGGGGTTTACACATCTTGGCTTAGAAAATTAGCATTAAAGCAAGATATTTGGGGCAAAGCGTGACGTCTGTATGTTTAACAGCAGCTTCATGTAATTTGTGGATCTCATGGACACCGGTGACTGTCCGGTCTGTGCTGCACGAGACACCCTGTAGATTCACCAAGTGGAGTTACTGTGAAAATCCCAGTTAATAACTGAAGAGCTGGCTTTGGAAACCTGGCATTTGCTTCCTCGCCCCTCCAGCTCAGCCCCTAGAAGAGGAAGGAATAAGTTTCCTTCTCCATAGTCCAGGATCTTTTTTAATAAACTCCCTCCATGCCGTGTAACTGTTATGAACTAATTGCCTCATAGCACTTGGCGCCTCTGTGGACCACGGAAGGTTTAATCTAATGGGGCAAAATAAAGTCACAGAAGGACCTTAAGTGTGTGTGTGTGTGTGTGTGTGTGTTAGATCACACCTCTGGAGTTATCACTCTCCCAAGTAAATAATTTGGCCAATTCCATATTTCTAGACACGGCCATGCTGATTGAAGGTTCCTGAAGGCAGGAGGCTTGTGCAGTTGAAGGAGGGTTTGTGTCATGAAAATCCCAGTCTTTCACAAACTGTTAAAATGCCATTAAAGACAGCAGACAATTCGTGCTCCGGCTCCAAGTAGTTTGGGTGTAGCAGGATAATTCCTGGTTGCCAGCAGAAGTCCCCGGTTTCTTCTCCGTTTCAAAGCTAACTTTCAGCATCTCTTTGTTTTGTGCAGCACGACTTTCCTCTCTGAGTAATAGGAGGTGATTTACTGGATGTCACATCTAAGCCTTGATGAGATCTAATTCACTGAATTAAATACTTGTCACGAGCAGAGAGCTGCGTACAAAACTAAATAGCCAAACCAACCCTGGTCGGCTGTTGGCTCCCAGGATCTGTCTCCCTCTTCCACTCTGCAGTAATAAGCTTAGCTGCTGCTCGGATATCCGGGAATGTTAGTAAATTAAAGATGATCTGCCCTGGGGTTGGGTGTCCCTCCTGGGGGTACCCAGAGTGGTATTTTGTTCCTTATAGCCAGTGCGGCTTCAGCATCCGACCACTGGGGTTTGGTGTCTCCTTTTCCCTGTGGAAGTCCTTATATTCCAGTCACTGCTTTGTCCTCCTGGCATGAACCGAACAGATTAAATGATTTATGTCTGGGTGACTCTTGAGCAAGACTTGCAGGATCAGGCCTCAAATTTCCTCTCTCTTCCTTTGCAGCATAGCCCTGTCGGGGCAATGTATTCGCGCAATATCCTGGGTGGGTTAACTGGGTGGCAAATTAAAATAAAGGAATCAATGTACTGTGCCCATGTCGAAGGATCAGCCGCTTCCTCTGTGTGCTTGTACATACAGATTAGGTGTGTTGCAATAAATCAATGCGTTCCATTCCTACAGAGCTGCTGGAGGTATCTGAGGACTGCAGGGACAAAGCAGAGGTTTTATTGCTCTTTCATCAGTAAACATTGCAAATGATCGATTAGACAGTGAAATGTTCAGGACAGCTTTTGATTATCAGGTCTTCAGCTTCTTAAGCCTCTCTGACCTGCTCGGGGGCTGCCAGGGGCATCTCTTCCCTCCTCAGCGCCGCAGGACCGAGGGCTTTCATCCCTCTTTAGAGCTGGCTCATCCCTTCGGCATCGTCTGCGCCAAGGGTGCAGGGTTTCTCTCGTTGCATCGAATCTCGTGCGTGCTGCAGTTATTGAAATTAAACAACTTTAAAATATCTCATCAAACAGCACTGCTTTGGAATTAATCACAATTTTAATTTGACAGAGTGATCCCACTCTGCTCGCTGTGATTTCTCCTCTCCCCACCCACGCATGGAGCCTGCTGCAGGGTGTCTGAGGGAAATGAGACGTACAGCCTGCCCTGCCTGGTAAAAACCTATTTAAGTGATCAGCCACAGACTTGGTTGGAATATTAGGCAGTAAAACAGGTTTTCTAGAAAATGAGATTGCCCTCGGCACTGGTAAATCCATTCAGAGATTCAAGGAAGTTGGGTAGATATGGTGACATTTGGAAGGCAATAGGTATTTTTCTTTCTTAATAAATCGTATCCTGAGAGACTATAAATTAAATAGTTTTCAAACATGGGACTCGATCCAGCTCTTGTCCTCGTTTTGTACGTGTTTCAGTCTTACTTATTTCATTAGATTTCAATGCTGGGAGAGAAAGCCTGGATACAATTTCCGAACTAACGTTACAATCCAAGTGTCTTCCCTGGTATCTGGTAGGGTCTGCGCATGTGGGGAGCAACTGGCTCCACTCCATCAAAGCCCTGATGCTCTAATGGGCAGGGGAGGGAGGCAAATGGCTGTTTTCCCCAGGCCAGGCGGCGATGATGATGCTTTTGGCATCCCCCATCCTGGCGATGCGCTTACACCGGTGATAGATGTCTATCCAGGCTGGCTGGATTAACGAAACGCTGCTTTCTCTGAATGAAGCAAGATGGGAGATCTCCACAACTTGCAGTTCGAGTAAATTAAGCGTTACAAATGCTGCCACCGCCCATCCCCCCTCACATATGTTCCCACTTTCTCCAGTATTAAAAACCAAGTAGTCTGCAAAACAAAACTGTCTGGAGTCTCGTTGCCTCATCTACCACTCTACAATCTAGGAGAAATCTTACGGGTCGTTCGTACCAACCACGTATTGCGGTCCTGGCTGTCCAGAGCAGGACCGTAAGGAAGCGGTTGTGCGTGTTCGTGCCTACTCCTTGCTAGACTGGCTTTTAAACATCCCCGTTCCTCAAGAGGAAGACACAAATAAATGAAGTGCTCTTCCCCGGGGCTGCAGCAACTGTTGGGAGGAGTTTGATTACTGTTGGCAGTGTTGCTGCGGAAGAGGCTGTGATTAAGTATTTGCTGTGGGGCTTGAGGAGACCAACCCAGCAGCGGAGCAGTGGCAGAGGACACTCTGTGGTGTCCTCAGCACCCTTGGGTGGTAGTGGGAGGTGAGGCTGGGAAACGGAGGGTATTGCCACTGCTTTCACCCAATGCCTTCTCCAGAATCGGGAGTAAAGGAGGATTTTCCAGCAGAGGCAAGCAGGGAGGAGAGCGATTGGTGCAGGGGCAGCAGGAGCAGAGCAAAGGAGCAGCGACGGACCTCTTGGGTATCAGGCTGGAGGCAGGAGGAGGTGTCACAGGCAGCCTGAAGCCTTGTACAGGGGAAAAAGCGGTTTCGTTACCCCCTTGTAAATCAGGAGGAGCCTTGCCGGCTTCAGCAGAGAGCAGCCTTGGCATCCCTGTAGCTTCCAGGGAGGACTGGTGCTCGAGCAAAACTGGCAGAGCACATGGCCTCATTTTTGGGACATGGCTTCAACCAAAACCTGTGGGAGCTGCAGGTGTTTGCATCACCAGGGCTGACAGGGAGAACTGCGGCGCTCGGTGCTGCCCGGCTGCCAGGAGTGTTCAGAGGCTGCTTTACGCAAACTGCTACGGTGTCGTCTTTGGGGCACGAGCCAAGTTTCAGCCTGGTGCAGTCTGAAGAGTGGAGATAGAGAACCTGGGAAATTAAGATGCATAATGGAAGCACTGACAGATGCTGCACTGAAATATTTTCAGGCCCTGACGGCGGGATAATTTTGTGTATCTGACTTTATTTTTAGAGTTTGATTGATAGCCACAAAGATGGAAGAGCTTGAATCTTTGTTCCCAAGCAGTCTGCAAGCCCGGGTTTCCTGTTGTGCCATGTTACAGTTACTTCCAACACGATTCTTGTTTCTGATTAAAATAATTCAGCGTGTTTCTGCAGCTGGCAGGAGGTCGATGCAGTTTGTGCAATGCGAAATGTAATAAATGTTTCTGAAGGCAGGCAAAAATATTTAGCAAATCTAAACTAGAGTCAAGTCCCGTCTCTCCTAATTTGACTAAACAGGGCGGTAGATAAGGCTTTTGCAGAGCAGGAATTTCAATTACTTGCAGGAAGTTTTCACGTTAAGGAGGAGGAGGCTAACAATGAAAATCATTTCCTTAGGTTTCAAGTTCTGCGATGTGATGAGCCAGGATTTAGAAGTGATTAAAATGATAAGCAACTCCACAGTCCTTGCCAATGCCTGTGCGCTCCAGCTATTTATGGCAGCAAGTGCTGGGGGGAGCAGGGTGCTGTCCTCTCCCAGTAGCCAGCTGCTACTGGTTTGGTGCTTTGTCATGTGAATGAATTCATGAAATCCTTACGGGGACCAACAAGGGCCTGTGCAAGCAGAGAGATTGTAAAGAGAAAGGCTGCAGGAATACAACGTCAGCCTGTAAAAGCCGGTCTTACCTCCTGCAAAGCCGGCGCTCTGCACAGGCGGGTGTACGGAGCGACTGCGGGGCTGCTTGGGCAGGTCGGTGTTGGGGATGGGGCTGTGGGAAGGCAAGAGACCTCGAGGCAGGATAAATCTGGGGTTATTTTTCCTTTTTCCTATAGCATGTTTTCATTCTTTCAGACCTCTCATCATTCATGCTGCTCTGCTCTGGGTTGTCCCAACTTCCTTACGGCTTCCCTAAGGTACCGTGGCAGAAGTTGGGGGGTC
>NW_010398450.1:106926-110383 GCF_000710305.1 Buceros rhinoceros silvestris
ACGGCTTCCCTAAGGTACAGTGGCAGAAGTGGGTGGCCCTCCAGGGGCTCCTGCGAGAGAAGCAGGGTAATTGCCTCCAGCCGTGTATCTAAAAGCAGGTTTATTTAATACTTTTGGCACCGCTGGACCTAAGGCCTCACCTCTGCCTGGGGCATGAGCCAGCTGCAGGAGGGAGGCAGCCAACAGCCTGGTGCCCAGTTGGGTGCTGCGAGAAGGTGCCATCTCCAGATGTGTTGGCACCTCCAGAGCCTTGCCTGGTTGTCTCCAGACACTTTGACCTTTCCAGGGAAAAGACAAAGGCATGAGATATCAGAGGTGACTGCGGCACCAGCCTTCTTTCGTTAGTGGAAGCTCAGCTCAGGGAAAGCTGCCGACGCCACAGAGCCTCTGCGGAGGCTTGATCCAAGCCTAGATCCAACTAGGGAGCTCATTGCGAAGTTTTGGCCTGCGACTACATGAAAAAAGAGGGTAAAATAAGCCTCAGATATTGTTCCAAGAAGCTAAACATGAGCCATTCTATGCAATAAAAAAAATTAACCCCTCACAGTATTTTAAGTTGAAATGGAACCATTATATAAAAGCTACAGTGACAGGATATTTGAGGAATGCAGATTATTAGATCTGAAAGCCCAGGTTAGTCTGTGCTCAGTCCCACTGGTTGCCCTCAGCAGCTTTGCAGAGGGATGAGATGGTGTGGAGGGCTGTAAGGCAGCGGGAGGCTGGGGAGCCACCAGCCCCTCGACCCTCATCATTGATGACTCCATCAAAATCAGCGGGAGAGCATTTTTAGCCATAACATTGCGCATAAAGCCCAAGGACAGAAAGATCATGGCCAAATTTAATAAAGCTACTAGTGTTTTATTTATTTTCTATTATGTTTTTTATCACCCTCTTATTAGGCAGCAGCTCTTCTGCAGCCTCTTTCCATCAGGCGGCTGCATCGATAATCAATTTTTTGAAGCACAGCTCTTTTCCGGGTTTGAATTATTTGGATTTTATTAAATAAATGTGCATTTGTGTAGAATGGAAACTTTGCTCCTTATCAGGATCGTCTGTCTTGGTGGAATGACTTGTAACAGCTGTTCCATGAAGCAAAATCTGATAGAAACACTGGGATGAGCTATAAACACAAACATTAGTCGCCATGGAAACAAAAGTTACTGCGAGATGGCTCCAAAAGCTGTGTTTCTATATGTTTCTTATCCTAACTAAATATTCCCATGGGATTTTGCCAGCCACTTCACTTAGAACTGTCTAGGAAGGGTTCTGCTGGCATGCATACAGATCACCCGGGAGCGGCACCTCCAGGTTTGGGTACCGCGGCGCTGCGCTGCGGACATCGGTGGAGTTATTGATCTATCCCGGTTCCCGGCGGCTGGGCAGGGACAAACCACCCTTTTAAAATATCAAAGGGCAAAGTTGAAGTTAGGTACTCGCGGAGCGGAGCGCTTGTGCTGCAGGCTGCTGGTATAACCCAGTTCCACACTGGGATGTTAGCTCTGGCTCCCACTGCCGCAGGTATTGCTGTGAGCGCAGTGAGAAGGGTCCGGGCTGTTCTGCCATGTGCTGGAATCTGGATAATCGAGGAGCTTTGCTTCTCCATCTGTCAGTGCTGTGACTTCTCCATGCATTTTAAAAAAGACATCAATGAAGGAAGGAAGTGCATCCTGCCCCAGAAGGGCTGCAATTAAAACCCAATTTCTGTGTCGACAGAGGAGCCGCAGCTTTAGATAACCCTTGGAGACAGCTGAAATAAATATAGTTGCTGGAAGAAGCCTGGTACCTGGCAGAGATAAGCCGGCAAAGACCTCACCAGCGATGTTGGCCGGGGTGCAGAGAGAACCCCCACGGGGCAAACATGGGTTTGTTTGAAGGGAACAACTTGCTCAGCCGGAGGCGGTATCACGGCTCAGGGTGTCGTGCAGCATCCGTACACAGCCCTAAAACCTCCCTGCAACAGAGCTGCTCTCCCTTTGCTTTCTGCAGCCTTCAGTCTCCTTTCTGCAGGAGTTTTAAGGAAATCCACGGTCACCATAGCAACTGCCAGCTCCGTGGCACGTGTGGCTTCCTGCGGCACACGTGGGGACCGGGTGCCCTCAAACAGGGGTGTGGGGCTCAGCACCCTAATAAGAGCTGAAGCACTGCCTGCTCACACCCCCCTGAGCCTTGCAGACTGGCCAGCCCGGCCGGGGGGATGCACTCTACTGGAACGTTGTCTCCCTTGGGCTGTCCACATGGCAAGGGTTTGGGTGCCCAGATGCAAGTTCTCACTGTTAACGCACTTGATGCACCAAATCCCTGTCCTCGCGCTGTTGCTATCCTTCCCCGTTTGGCTGTCTTGGGTGAGGCAGGGAAATCATTATTAATGGGTTTAGCATCTGCTGGGGAGGACGCCTGTGCATCCTGAGCTCGTGACGCAGATCACTCAAAGCCCTCCTCCTGCCCTACCGTCCTGCTTCTGCTGCCAGCCAGACCCAGGTGCGGCACAAAGGGCTTTTTACACAGCCTTTCTGAGGGGGTTTCACAGCCCGACTCGCCCGGCAGCATCGCTGGGCAAGGCAGGAGGGTTTGTCACGGGCTTTTGCACGGTCTCCATTGACATAGTGCCTGAGCATTTTGCAGACTTGCAGAATTCCTCCTGGCGATGCCCGGCGGAGCTGGGAACACGGCGTAGCAGAGGAACAGGCTGGGCACGTGTCTGTCTGTGAAGGTCTTATCCCTGCAGTGACCGACAGCTGCTGGCAAAATGCATTTGGGTGGGGGCTTTTCCTCTGAGAAGTCCCACTGCCCTACTTCAGAAAAACCAGGATATACAATTGAGTGAGCCACGGGGCACATCAGTTTGTCAGTCGCAAGAAAGGTAAAATTCAAATGTTTTTGAATGGCTCCTTTCCATAGAACTCTTGCTCCTAGTTATTGCAAAGGTCTATTTTAAAGGAACAGAGGATTAAAAGCCAAAAGCAGAAACCCGGGTGACAGGCCCTGCTGAAGTCCGGCCGCTCCCATCGCTGCGGTGATTCAAGATCGTGTTGAACATGGTGATGGGCCGACTTTTATCTGCCCGGGAAGCCCTGGGTGCCAGAGGACTTGCTGACCCAACCGGCACAGAGAAAGGTGCTGCCCGAGTTTGGTGTCACAGGTACCAGGGCTCAGGAGAACTAGCTGCAGTCAGGGAAAACCTGGGAGGACACCGAGACAAGCGTGGATGGAGGGGTTTGTAGTTAGCAAACATGCGATTTCCTTTTTCATAGGAAATTTAAGCATTGGTTTTTTGCTCTCCCTGTATCTTTCTTCTTAATTGTTATTGCTCGTTAACTTTACCTGAAAACCCCTTGTTAACTTAACCCCTCCACTGCGCACACTCGATGAGAATCCATTGACCACCCACACTAGCTACTGGCACTTGAGCTAACGGACAAACCTGAGGAGGAAAATACTCCCGGGCTGTCTGAATAGC
>NW_010398450.1:110582-110792 GCF_000710305.1 Buceros rhinoceros silvestris
CTTGCAAATCCCAGCCTGGTTGCTCCCAGTAAGTCTGTCCCACGCCGGACTGAGCCGTGTTGGCAGGCACTGGGCTCAGCAGAATAAATTATCCTGGCTTGTCAGCTCATCCCCCCCAACTCTGTACAGGGATTTCGTTATTATTGGGGAGAGGGGGGTGTTGTGCTTGTGGAACCCCGTCGGGTTTGGCCTCGGTGGTTATGTCATTAT
>NW_010398450.1:111099-115934 GCF_000710305.1 Buceros rhinoceros silvestris
ATGTGTGAGCCGAGGGAGATGCCTCCTGCATACCTAAATGGCTTCGCTGTGCCATTAGGATTCACAGGGCTGCGGGGAGTCGGCAGGACCCCGTGGTAGGGACACTCTGTCCACCTCCCCTCTGGCTGGAGCGGCAGCAGGGATGGGCTGAGTCCTGCTCCCTTTGCTGTGCCTTCTCTTTGCATTTCCTTTGAGACCCCCAAAGACCCTCCTTTTCCAAACAAATAAAACCTGCAAGGATAATAATTGGAATGTTATTATCAAGGTTAATGGTAATTAAAAAACTGGGGGCTTGTTCATTTACCTCCCTTCTCTTTTGAGTGTTTATTAAATCCCCAGAGGTCGGCACAGCAAAGCACCGTGGTGCCTATTTCAGAGCATCCCCAAGGGCATGTGCCCTCAGTAAAGCTTCGAGGCATGATTGAGAAGGGGCGGGGGGGAGAAACAGCTGCTGGCGGGTCGGGATCGGATAAAAACCCCTGAAATAAGGGAATTCCTGCCAAGAAGATGGTTTTGTGGTGGTGGCGTGGCCGCGCAGGTGCTGGGGACTGGCGTGATGTGGTGGTCTTGCTCGGGACCGAGGTTGGAGGGGTGGGTCGGGATAGGATAAAAACCCATGAAATAAGGGAATTCCTGCCAAGAAGATGGTTTTGTGGTGGTGGCGTGGCCGCGCAGGTGCTGGGGACTGGCGTGATGTGGTGGTCTTGCTCGGGACCGAGGTTGGAGGGGCTGTGAGCTACCAAGCGCTTAATCTGGGGTTTTATAAAGCCTGATGGATTCAGGCTGGACAGTCAGCAGCTTTCCCAAATCCAGCATAACTGGGTCTTTAATCTGCTCAAGGGATTCCCGAGCTGGAGAGCGACGCTATCTCCTCCTTTTGATGAGAGTGGTACCGAAAGAAAAAGGACAAAAGAAAAAAGAGGCACATGATGTGAATTTATTTGCATCTTCCAACAATAATCCAGTCATTCTGCCCGGGGAATGTGTGTCCTGCTTAATGCCCCTTTATGCAGTTTTTTTATGATGCCAAAGAGTTTATTTATGGATTTAGTTTGCAGAGGTGGAAAACAAGAAGCAGAAAATGCCTTTCTAATTTTTTTTTATTTTAGTATGGGTGGGTTTTTTTTGGCTGGGAGTTGGCCGAGCCCCCTGGCAGGTGGGAGGACACCAGCTGTGCCGCTGCAGAGACCCATCGGAGGAAGAGCCCTGGCCCGCGAAGCCATTGCATTTCCTACGGCAGTCAGGGGCAGTTGTCGGAGCTGAGCGCCTCTGTCCCGCTGTTGTCACCCAGGTTTGCCCATTCTGGCTCTGAACGGCACATGCAACAGCCCCTGGTGCTCGTCCTGGTCGGGATCTGAGCCCTGGCTCTCTGACACCCCAAATCTGGGTATTTATTAGACGTAGCTAAAGCCAGGAAACAGCCAGGACTCCAGCTCCATGCTCAAACCTCTCGGAGTCCCAGGCAGAAAACTGCACCGCAATGTTTTTCCTCTTTTGTGTAAATTGCATCTGGAAAAAAGCAAAATTGTGAGGATTTTGAAATAGGTGCCTTATTTCAACCTCGCTTGCTCGAAACGGTGCTGTTGCACAGAGTAATTACATAATAAATTTGTTGGAGGAATATAAAGCCATAAAAGCAGCGGTAATGGTTTGCAATTTAATAGCTGGATTGTAAATGAATTTTGCTGTAGCAGCTTTAATGTAGCGGGCTGCTACAATTAAGAGAACATTCTTTGGGCTGCCTCTAATTTTTTGTTGTTGTTGTGAAGTTCAGTGTCATTAATTCTCTGGTTTAAAGAAGCCCTATAGTTAACCACTTCAAGCCGTAAGAGACAACTTTGACTTCCTCTGCAGCCACACACGCTATGGGCCGGGAGAAGGTGGGTTTAGCCCTTTTGACACTTGTGTTTTCTTATAGTAGCTACCGTGGAGTTGTGCCATGTACTGACCTTATGACCTTCATCTCCTTTCCTGTATATCATCCATCTCCCCCACACGACATGTGCGTGGCATCTTCTGAAAGCAAAGAGGAGCGAGCCACGCTGCCGGGCTTGGGCGGCAGAGAGATGCTGCTCCCAATCTTTTGGGGGATTTATTGGTTTATTTGTTTGATAAAAGCAGATAGAAATGGAGGTATGTGGGTATTGCAGTGCTGGAGCTCTCCGTCCCCGTTTTGCTCGTGTGTGAGGATGCTCCGTCCAGCGATGGAGCCCCTTTGGGTGAGATCACACCCCTCCACGGTGTTGACTTCTTGCTCTTCCCTTTTCTGTCCCTCTGGATCTCAAATGTCGTTCAAAAGCAGCTTGAGCTTACTCAGAAACCAGAACTCATTAGAGCGAGCGCTCTCAGCCCCAGGCCACCGACCCTTCGTGCGATGGTTTCAGCAACAGGGTCCCCAGCGCTGGGTTCTCTTGGTTTGCCTCATCAGGTTCTTTTCTGCTGCTCACGTTTGTCTAATTATAGCTTTCTACTTCAGTACCAGCGTCACCTCGGTGGCCTGTGTTTGAAGGAAACGTCAGGAAATGCCGTAGCCGGTTTGCTTGCAAGCATCTTTGGGGCAATTTAAATTTTTCATAATTACTGATGCCATGTAATTACGTTGCCAATAATACCTGCTATTTCTATAGAGGAGCAGGGAACTGTTGCACTGTGGTGTGCCGCAAATGCAAATTGACGCAGGCAACCCCAGTCTGACTGCGGTGGGTGATAATTAACAGACGCAGTTATACGTAAGGACCAGGGAAGCTGATGGAGGCCTGACACTGCTCCAAGGGGCGGCTCTGAATCCCCCCTGAATCCTCCTGGTGGTGAATCCCCTCTTAGGGGAATGTGTAAGATCAGAGCATGTCCTAATGCAATTTTCTCTCTTGTGCATCCTTATTACTGTAACTTGAACTTCAATTTCAGGGTTTTTTTTTTGCTCATGAGCCCTTACTAGTTGGTAATTTGCCAGTGCTCCAGTTGGCGGGTGCAGTGTGTACAGCCCTGCCCCGCTTCCAGCAGGGATTTGACCTTGCACTTATTCCTCCATAATCATAACAAATCCACTCCCTCGCTGCATTCTAGACTGAGGTAGGTGATAGAGAACAATAATTCAGTGAGGATTGATCTGAAAGTGTGCTCTTGACGTGCTCCCTCCCCTTCCCATGAAGACTCAGAGTGCAGCAGGGCTGTTTGCCGGCTCCCGCAGCGAGCTGCTCCCAGATGCTGGACACAGCCGGACTGCTGGGATGTGGAGGTTGTCAGGGGACCTCCTTAGTCTGTTCCCAGCAAGTCCAAGGGGTCCGAGAGACCAATTCCTGCATCACTGTGCTCACTTGGAAGAGTGGAAAGTAGCTGGGGGTAACTGTAGCCTTGCTGTGCCCAAGGGTTGGAGGGACAGGCTGGAAATCATCCCCTGCCTCCCTCCAACACCCCCAAATACACTTTACCTGGTACCCACAGCAAATCCCTGTTGGGAGTCCGAGCAGGAGCAGCTGGGCTTTGCTATGGGGCGCAGGTGAGTGGTAGGGTGCTGCGTGACCAGGCAAAACTGGGGTCTCCTACTGCAGAAAGTGCTGCCCATCTTCCCCCAAGGTAACCCCAGAGGTATCTTTGGAGCAGAGCGGGGAGCTGGGAGCACAGCAAGCTCCTGCCTGCTGTCTTTGAGGGGTGGGAAGGTGTTAACCGGTCTGGTGACCGGAGATGTGATTCCCGCTCCAGAGCCACCACTGTCCACCCAGAATTTGCTGGGAGAGGTAGCCCCATGGTGTGCAGCAGCCGGTGCCGCCTGCCGGAGCATGTATGGAGATAATGCCGCTTGCCGGAGCAAATGGACAGCAGGGGTGGGGAATGAAAACAAGGGAATCCTTTGTAAACCCTCAAGGCACTGCGAGCACTGAAATCTGAGCTTCCCGGTGAAAGCTGGAGTCCACGGCAATGGACTTCAGGTAGTAAAAAAGCTTTGACGAGGATGTTTCTGGTGAACTTTAAACCCCCAACTCGAATATCTCAAATATCCCGTACAAACACACCCCGCACGAGGTCGTACCACTCCGTGGTACACTGCAACTAGCTCAGTTTCTCTTGGAAAAGTGCAGAAATGTTCTGATCTTTCACCCCTCTGCTCCAACACTTGTTCTTGACCTTGGAATTTGCCACCCGCCATCTCACCTCTTGGGTGACCAAGCCTGGTTGAACTGATGACGTGTTTGCTGGGGATGGAGGTATCTTCTTAAGCCTGGGACAGCGTCTGTCCAGCTCCCAGCACTGGAGCACCTCGGCCTTCTCACCTGACGAGTGCTTCCACAATATAAATATTTAAGTATAATAAACAATTATGACCAAGTTTCTTGGGTGACTGCACGCAGCAAGTGAAGTTGGAATTCATTTCCTGTGAGCATTCAGGCTTCAAAATCGCTTTCTGTGAATGTTCAGGCTAATAAAACTGCATCGCACAGAAAGAGAGCACAAGAGAGATGTAACTCTGACAAGGGCAAATTTGCTTAGGAGTTCAAATGAATATTCACCAACTTTTTATTATTTTTAAGTAGTCATCCCTATTTGCTATAAAAAGGTTATTTTATCTTTACTCTGCGAGCTCAGTGAAGCGTGTCTGTCTGAGGTGTAATATGTTTCCTTGTACTAATGGGGAGGTTTGTGACTAGCGAGTACAGAGGACATTTAAAACGTACTTCATCTTCAGGCAGAGTCTCCCAAACCCCCGTGAGTTATCACCACCCCCGTTAACACCCGTATTTCAACACGACTTGCAGTTTAAGCCTGTGGTTTTTCTAATAAGCCAAAGGACTCAAGAGCCTCCGCTCCTGCTGCAATGGGGGGGGTCAGCAGTCCAT
>NW_010398450.1:116051-122256 GCF_000710305.1 Buceros rhinoceros silvestris
CCTTTATGCTCCTCATTTACAGCTGGGGCTGGTGCAGTGTCCTCACCAAACTAACCCCATCCCAGCGGGTTTCTGAGCGGTTTCTGGGCCTTGCTGCCAAGCTCTCTGGGTTTCTCCCCCCTTAAAGCCACAGATTTCTGATCCAGGTCCTTACACCGTTATTTTCCTCTTTGCTCATCTTCCAACTAGCGCTGCCCTCAATTATGAGGATGCCAGAGACTCTTCCTCTTCTCACAAGCTAAGCTCACGTTTGGAAGGACTTGGGGGTCGCCGTGTCTCCTTTCCGCCTCAGGCGGAGGTAGCACTGTTTTGACATCTTCATTTGATTTCCATCCTAGAACTGAAAGAGATGCAAATTAGCAATAATGAATATTTTCATTAAAAGTGTCTAGACTTTATATCTGAGAGCAGGATAATGATGCAGCTGCTTTCTATAAAATAGTCTGAAGTAGACCCAGACCGCTTTATTTTTTTCATCAGAGAAGATAACGTTTATTCTAAAAAAAAATTGTAATTTAGTGTAAGTGAAATTAGGGTAATTGCTAACTATGTAACTGCAAACGAGGCAGATCTTTATCTCGAGGCGAGCTGGTCCAGCACAGATTATGAACTGTTAGTTTTTAATGGGGTGTCATCAGAAGGGAAGAAAATCAGCCGGTGGTCCTGAGTCCTTTCTCATGGCTGTGCAGACCTTTTGGATGGCGAGGGGTGGGAGGGATGGCCATCGCCCCTCCCGCTGCAGGGGCCCTAACCTTTACTCTAGAAACGTAAAGGTGGATGTTATGAAAGGTACCACTTTTTTTTCTTGGTCCCTTTGTCTTGCACCATGACAGAGCGAGCTCCCCACCAGCCCTGAGCTTCCTCAGCTCTTCTCCATCAGGTTTGATGTCCCTGATTTCTCCAAGCTTAGTACCCATCCCTGGGCCTCCAGCAGTACGACAAACCACACTCAGTGCCCCCCAGATTGAGAGGTTTTCTTTTTCTATATGCACTGGAAGGAAGTTAATAATGCAAAACCTGCCCTAGAGCCAAGCACTGCGTTATGAAGTCACTGACTTCATCGGATAAACATATTACCCTCACACAAGCATGTGGTACGTGGGACTCAGAAAAATTAAACGCACTTGAATAGCTCTGTAGATATATCTGTCTCTGTATCCACAAAACCTACTGACAGCTAGCAAACACGAGGGCTTGCCTGTTGTCCTGCTCTGTTTAATTGCCATCGATAGGTTTTACATGTATCACCTCTTTAAAATCCCTCTGCCAACAGCCCTGCCGGCTTGGTGATTTGAGCCTTGTCCTGGAGACCTTTGGGGTGACGAACATGCCAGTACCCACAGATCCTCCTGCATGCACTGGAGCTTACAACTTGTTCAGCTTTTTCTAGGGAATCCAGCCAGCTGTGCTTCTAACAATTATTATTTATTCAGCATTTTGCACCCTTGTTTTTTCGGACACCCCTCCGTATCTGCCTTGGCTTTCTCTGAGACCACCTGTGGCGTTCCCTCTCTGATAAGAACATCAGCTTTCCCACTTGCTCCACCAAGCCCTCATTTGAAGGCATCTCCCTCTTTGGTGCACCAGGCTTGGGGAAAACTTCCCTGCTATCATAAAAAGCTATTAATATAAATAATGTCAGTAAGTCTCACCTGAGTTAGCCGAAGAGCTAGATAATGCTTCAGTCCTCTCGAAGAGAGAACTGAGCTCTTCTTGGCCTGCCGGCTGATGACCAGCTACCCAGCTGGGACCACAGATTGCTCCCAGCAGCAGCCGGCAATCAGGTGGAGGGACATGGCTCTGGCTGCAGCAGCTTTGTCTCCAGTTCTCCGTAGGACCGTGGAAGAAAGCCTTGACAGCCTTGGGATTACCCCGGCCACGGGCTGGCGTGCGGATGGATGGGGTGTGCAGGGTGGGAGGTGCTGCTGCAGACTGGGAGGTGGGTGGGACGGGTGCCTGGCTGCATGGAGCTCCCCCAGAGAAAAAGCAGGAATACTGGGACTCATTTTAGATGATTTTAACTGTGGTGTATCAGGAGCAAAGTAAAAAATGCCCAAGTGAGTTGGCAGCACCTCCATTTGATCTCTGCCATGAACTGACTTAGAGCCTGAGTTTTTCAAAGGCTGCTAATTGCCTCAGTATTGATTTTATACTGAGATACTTTATCACACTCGTGTGTTTGGTGGGCAGGGTTTTTAGGCTTTTTGTTTGGTTGGTTTTGTTTTGTTTTTTTGGTAATCTATGTCAAAAGTTAAATGGACTTTATTAGAAGGCTGCCCTTCCATGGCTGGGTGTTACTGTAGGGCAAATCAACCTCCAGCATCATTAAATCCTCTGCTTGGACAAACCGTGCGTCCTAGTGCAACACCTAAAAAGTGAGGGGGTTTGGTACCATTGTTCGTTTTCGTACCCTGCGCTAAAGCAGAAAATATGCTGAGCCATTTGGAGTCGAGAGAGCACAAGCAGCCATGCCCCCACGCTTACATTCCTTGGCTTTTAATCCTGATCACTCCACCTCTGCCTCCTTAGTGCTGGAGCAGCACCAAAACTGCCCATGCCGTGAGGACTAGCACTGCTCCCTAGAGTGGCACTGTGTGAGAGTGCCGGTAACACGGCAGGGGATGAAGAATTGTTCCTTATGTAACCAGGGAATGCTCACTGTGGTTCATGGTGCCCTTTTCCACTGGGTCACACGCTTAATGCTTCACACCCATCCGTGCCTCAGTTTCCCCACCCTGGGAAGCGAGGTTCTGCAGTATTATCCTACCTAATCGGTGACGGAAAGGGATTTCTCTCAGTGCTAAAAAAGTGTTATTTTTCACAGCACAGATGACTCCAGCCAATCTATGTTATGAACAGTTAAGGAGATGGACCAAGCCGCTCCAAACCCCAAATGCAGAGAATCCTTAGTGAGACGTGGCTGTGGATCATGACTGTGTACGTGTACAGATACAACCCCAGTTCTTCAGCTCCTCAATGCTGAACGTTTATCTATGTGTAATTTTAGAGCTTTCACAGTTTTGTGAGGAATATAATTGTTCATTTGTCATCCTGCAATACAGGATTAGTCCACCCTGCTGGCAGCATCTTGAAAAAAAGGGAAAAAAAAGCTGGTTTTATTGTTCCTCATTCCCCAGCCATGCCCCTGCTGTAAAAGCAGCTGGTTTTTCAGTGGGGCAGCCCTCAACTAGGTGTGTCCCAGTGCTGCCAACAAAACAAGGGAGGACAAGACACTTAGAGCGGCGCGCGCTTTCTCTCAAGGATGCTTTGTCTTGGGTAGCCTTGTAAGAATAAATTAAGTTTTGCTCTTGTCTAGACTGTGCCATACGGTCCCCCTGGAATTCAGTGGATGCTACTGTGCTCTCCGGGTGGCAGGTGGCAGTGGGGAAGGTGTCTGCGCATGCTAAATCCCCTCTCCTTTACAGAGTCTCCATTTTAGGGTTATTTTAGAGGCCTGAATCACTCAAGATCTCTATCTTTTACTTCCTTCACAAATATTACAGTAAAAAATTACATTTCTCTCTAGCATCTTCCCTTTCCTAGCTGCTCCAGCTGACTCTTCCCATGGGCTCTGCCCTCCAGACCTCGTTAGCTGGAGAGCGAGGAAGTGGCTGTTCTTCCACCTGCTTTGCCGATGGTATTTACTGCCACCATTGAAACAGATGGGTATAGATGTTTAGTCCTGCCTCCTGCCCAGTTTAGAGCAGTGCTCTTGCCTGTAATCTGCCAGGCTAAAACCTGGTCATGAAAAAAGGGTCATGAAAATTCAAAGGCGTCTGGATTTCACTGTGTCTCTTGCTAACGTCAAATCTTCGTAGGAACTCACTTCACAGGACAAAGAAACTGTCAGATGAATGCTGATGCTGTATTAATGATAGGGTACGGTGACCCACCCCGCTGTGTCATCATCATTGCCGAAGGAAACAGAGGCAACCCATAATCACCTTTCCTGCATCTATCCCACTAACACCTAATTTAAGTATATATTTGTTTGCTGATTGATCACAGGATTTTTTTCACGGCATTTTCCTGCTATCTAAGTGCTTCGGAATGTCCCTATTCATTTGCGTTTTCAAATGATCCTTGTGATAGTCTCTGAACAGCTGGTAAGTCAGGTCTGCAAGGCAAACATCTTGGTGGCCTTCCCGTTCTTCCCTTCCCGAGAGGACAGAGGATGTCTTGTAGGCAGTAGGACCTGATCTCCCAAATCATCCCTGCAGTTCTGCAAAACCCAGCCATGTTTTCCTTCTCCGATTTCTGGCAGGGAGGGCTCGGGGAACTGGCATTTCACACAGACTTTGCTGAAGTTGTTGCTCTTTGCTCCCTGCTCCTCTGTTCCTTTCTGGGAAGCTGTTTGTGAAATCCAAGCAGTTTGACAGAACTGCCACGCAGACTTCACTGCTGCTGCCAAGCCCGTAGGTACCGTGCGAGCATGTTTGGATCCGCACTCGCTCTTCTTGCTCCTGCCAGTGCATTCCCGCTGGGTGCTGCTGAGCTGTTTTGTAGTCCCCAGCTGCATTCGTGGGTCTCCACGACTTGCCAGCATTCCACCCCCCCACCAGCTGCTGCCAGAGGTCCCATGCTTTGCTGAGCCACCGCCAAACACCCCCGGATTGAGCGCAGCCCCCGCCAGGCACCTCAGCACTGAAAACTGGCCAGCACCAGAGCTCGGGGCATCCTTCTGCTTCCTTCTGCTAGGGAGCTGCTGGCTAAGGGCAAGGGCTGTGCACTGGTTCAGATCAAGTGGGACCTTGCACTTGGTCAGTTCTAAAACCAGTTCCTTAGGGCTATTTCAGCCCGAACTACAATGAAAACTGGTTTTGCAGCACAGTATAAGCAGGCAGCTCCGCTCACTTGGATGCACCTTCTGGAGGCCATGAAAGGGAGCACTTCCTGCACCGTTTGCAGGGGGGATACGTTAAGGTAGGAGTGTGGACCAGAGTTAGATGTTTGTATTGACCCGTGAGATGAAGATGAGGTCACCTTGGAAACAGATGCAGCGTGTCAGCCGTGATTGACTGCGTGAGCTTTAACGGCTTAACTCACTGTTCAGTTGCGTGGACCAACCCCAGCCAGGTGGGAGATGTGCCACGGTCTGTATCTCTCAGAGGACAGATGTGCTTCATCTGTGGGGAGAAACCCCCCAAATTTGCACTGAATCCAAAGAGTTCTACGTTAAGCAGAGACTCTGGAACTCCTCGGTAATTGCACTCAGTTTTGTAAAACCAAACAGCAATCAGCTGCCCACAACAGTCAAGAAAGCAGACACCAAAACACATTAAAAGTTTCGGGTATGTTGCAGCACGAGCTCATCGCCGACACCGATACCTGCTGGTGAAAAGCTGGCTGCTGACGTCGTCCCCATAAACATTGAAATATAGGCTGATCGTACACAGATGCACGGGACTGCTGTAATTCATTAAACAAATGTTGGGTTTAATAGAGCCGCCTGTAAAGGCTGGTGCCATAGATGCGCTCAGCTGTGAAATATGCTGTAGAAGTCATTTGTTTGCAAGGGGGCTAGAAATCTGCTTCCTATTAACGTAAAATGGGTTTACTGGAGGAAAAATCTCTGGGATCACATTTTTCTCTCAATTATCCCTTCTCAGCGGGATTCCTCGAAGTTTGCGCTGGGTAACTGAGATGTGTCCAAGCTGGGGGCTTTGGGTCCAGGGTTTGTTTTGATCCATTAAGCTTGTATCTCGCCACAGTGATGTAATTCCCCCAGTCCGAGACACTTTATAAACATTAATGGGTTTGTTTCCACAGTCCCGAGGGATGCGCAGCACGGGAAGGTCACCGGCGCTCTTTCATCCGCCTAGAAACAGAGATGGGGAAACGTGCCACTGCAGCATCGCGGGGAAAACCAGGACATTGACCCAAATTTTTAACCTGCCCATCCTTAGTTCTGTTTAATCCCATTTTAATAACTGATTACTAAGGTGCCAGCAGTTCAGCTGCAGCACAGCTGTAACACCCCAGCAAGGTCTGCGTGAAGATGCTTCTACGTGCTCCAAGGGAGGAAGAAAAGAGCTGGTGCTCAGTGTTTTAAGAGTGAGAAGCTCTTAAATGCAGTTACAAATACAAAACCAAAACGTGACCTTTGTAGAGGGGGGAAATGGTGTAGATGTTGGCAGCAATTGCAAGTGGGATGGCGACCATGCAGTGGAGATGTGCGACGAGAGTCTGCTGCACCGGGAGCCCG
>NW_010398450.1:122382-126210 GCF_000710305.1 Buceros rhinoceros silvestris
GTCTGCTGGCCTCTCCGGCCGGGTTCTCTTGGTGAGCTGTTCTTGGCTGATGAACGGCCACACAGATGCCTCTGGTGACATTTGGAAGGGGCCAAATCGCCGCTGTTTGCCCTGCAGCGTGCCAGGGAGTAGCGAAGCAGAGGCTCCGATCAGAAATCCCATCTGTGGCGATGGGTTGTGCAAGCAGAAGGTCAGTTTTAGAGGATGTGCTGAAAGAAGCTGGTGATATTCACAGCCTTTCCGGCTGGGAGTTGGTACTGTAAGCAGAGACACATGGAACAGATAAGAAAATAATGTAAATATACCGACAGCAGGCATTTTTTTTTTCTTTTGGTGGAAATGAGACACAAGCAGATAAAAAGCGATCAGCAAAATTTACATAAGCCGTCACCATCTCAGAGGTCATCATTCTGCAGGATGACACATTGAAATTCACTTTTATTAAATTCTAGCTGATTACTTAATTGGAAAAGAAAGGATTTAATTGAATCAAGTCAAAGGGCCATATTAGATTACGTTCATTCTTAACACAAAAGGCTTTTCCCATTTAGTTAAATGGGTTCCTTTGCTTAGTGTATATATTAAACTAGAAAAAGTGGTAATCTCAACAGCAATTAAAGTGTTTGGAAGGTCTGAACGGTACCCGTGTGCTACTCAGCCCTTTTTCAGCTCCTAAACACTCTCACATTCCCTTTACTGCACTCCTGAGGGTGAAACAAGGGCAAAGAGGATGGGCAGTATTCTCAGACCTTCCTCCATCCGTATTTATGCCATCTGTATATTCGTGAGAAATAGCCTAGATGTGATGCTACTACTAGAATGTGTTGCCCAAATTTGAGGGTTTTTTTCAGGTTTTCAGGGTTACCTTTGCACCGCCTGGAAAGATGTGAAGTGTGCAGCTAAGGCTGAATGGAGACTTGAGACCTCTTGGTGTTGACTAAGGCTTCCCATGTGTCCGTAGGACAGGGGGAGGTTGAGGTTGTCCCTGAGGAGCCATTTCTGTCCCGTTGGGGTTGTCCCTGTGTGTCCCCGGCTGCTCAGGGCAGTGGTGTAGTCCCCATCCCTGGAGGGGTTTCCCAGCCGTGTGGAGGTGGCGCTGAGGGACAGGGGCAGGGGGGACCTGGCGGTGCTGGGGGACGGGGGGACTCGAGGAGATCAAAGGGCTTTTCCAACCAAAATCATTCTGATTCCTGACCTCTCTGTGCCTCATCTGTGTGGCCAGGGACTCCCATCCCTCAGGGACACGGACTTGCTGCATAGCTGTCAAACTCCTGGTAAAAGCTGGAATTTAAAAAAAAAAAAAAAAAAGCAAAGCAATTTGGGGAAATAGGATGTTTCTAATTTTGGTAATTTAATTAGCTTTTAATTTAATTTTTTGTTAATTCAAAAGTAGCAAGAGAAAGGGAAGGAGGCCCACTTCAGTTCCTAACGCTTCATTTCATCCCAGTTTTGAGGATTTCAGCAAAGGCTTGGCCACCCGAACGGGAGCCAGCACAGTCCAAACCGATCCTCGGGTGTGGTGCTTGGAACGCTCACCCTGGCGACATCTCCAATCCTCCCTTCCCCACAGTCCTCCCTTCCCCAAGGCAGTTTTGCTGCCGGAGCAACGGTGGGGACCTTTCTGCGGCTTCGTGGGTTGCCCTTATCTCAGAACCGGGGTCATATCTGGGGCTGGGAATGCAAACCCCTGTGCTGCCCCGGCCCCGTGCCCGCACCGCTCGCTTTCTGCCGGGCACGAGCTCTGCCAGCCGCTATCTCCAGATTGCTGCGACATCGCGCTCGCCTTCCCGGAGGAAGCTCGGAGAAATCAAATCCTGCTTTGCGAGATGGAAATCAGTTTTAACCAGACCCAGCTGTTCCCCAGTAAGGACGGGAAGACATATGAGGAAGGGGAGAAAATCTTTCAAGATACCTTGAGGGGAATCTCAAAAGGACTTAAAGTAATAAGGAAGATTTTTTGAAACGAGGTTATTAATTGACAGTGAGTCTGCAGCCAGCTTTAAGAAATGTATTTTTTAAACAGCGCAAGCACTAATGTTGAAATTTGCTTACATCGGTAAATTAAACAGATTCCAGCACTGCCAGCACTGTAACTCCACCAGTCTATTATTAAGGTTAGATTAAGAAGCATAATTTGGGCTTTGCTGCAGCAGCTGAGTGTGTTCTTGGAAGGCTCCAATCACTCTTAACCTGATTTTTTACGATAAAAATAACGTGGCAGTACTTTAAAGTTGAGTTCCTCTCTGGTGAAGCTTGTTTTAGTCAAGCGCAATGACGAGGTCCTGCGTGTCCGGCACTGCGATTGCACGCGCAGGTTATCTGGTTACAGGCCTAATTCTCTCGTTTGCAAGCACAGTTTGCAGCTAATGCTCATGCAAATTAGGCATGAAACCGGGCATTTATCTTGATTAACATATACTTAGAGAAGTTTATCTCGCTCAGGCATGGCTGCATAGATGATGAAGAAAGAATGTAAAAAATTGCATTTATTCTCCCTGTGGGTTGTTTGTCCAGCCTTTGGGAATTCATTACACAGACCTTTCCGCTGATACTCCACTGCCCTGGCCCAGCAGTAGAGGTTGTTGGGTTGCAGACACTGCTGGAAGCCCTCGGTCAGAAATAACTTTCCCTTGAAAAAGCCACTGTGCTGTTTCTCCGAATACCATTTTTTCTTTGTTTTACAAAATCCTGGTCTAGATGCCACTTGAACAAGGACTCGCTCCATTTTGCTCCTGGAGAGCTGGCTGCACGCCTGATCAAGACCAGGTCTGAGGTTTTGGGGGGACCCAGGTCCACCTTTATCGATCTGTTTTCAGCAGGTCGATATGACAGATTTCCCTGATCTCTGTTCCTAAATGCTGCCTGGGGAAACTGCATGCCAAACCCCTCTGCTTCTGCAGAGCCACAGCCCAGCGCTCTGCGGGGACCGTCACTGCACGGGTCAGCGACGAGTTGCTGCTCTCTCTCGTGTCACGCCGCTCCCGGAGTCATCTTCGCAGCTCGCTGAGAAGGGAAGCCCTTTTCTGTCGTTTTTGCTGCATTTTGCTGCATTTTGGCTGAGGTCTCTGCAATGCCAGTGGCGATGCAGAAGGAGCATCCTGAAGTTGAAGGAAATGCCCCAAATTCTTAGTTCGTTCAACCAAAAGCCCCGAGTTAGGGAGATGTTAGAGGGTTTAGCAAACAGCACAGGCATGGCCAGGACTGTTTCCTCCTTCTTCCATAGGGACTGTGGTTTTCCCTGGCTTTTCCCTCAGCAAGAGCCCTTCCTCGCCATCCCCATATCCCCACAGCGCTTCCACACCCAGTCACACTCTCAGGGTCCCCCTGGGCTCCCAGCCCGCTACCGGGGGCTTTCTCGCCTGGTTCCTCAACCTGTTTATGAACTTTTCTCACCTCAGGCGAGAGCAGGCAGCGCTGCTGCCCGCATCTTCGGGAGCGGGGTCAGTGAGTCTGCAGCGGGGCGGTGCAGGTGGGCAGACCGCGGTCTCCAAAGCAGCCCCCGGTCCATTTGGGTGGGGATGAAGCCTTCCTCCACGGCTGCACCAGGGAGGATGGCAGCTCTGCAGCAAGCTGCAGCCCAGGCCTTGGCAAGCACACAAGCGGAGCCCTCCGAGGCATTGATGAGGCACAGGGAAACATCAGCGCTCCCTCTAGCAGTCGCCAGCAACGATACCAAATAATTCTCGATTTTTCAACGCCAGCCTAAGGGCTCTCGCATTAACCGCTGCTCCAGCCCTGGCAGCACACAGGCTCCTCTCTCCCTCCCTTCAAGCTCTCCCATGGGGAATTTACAGAGCACGTTTGACCTCCCCCCGCTGCACGCAGCTG
>NW_010398451.1:2500-19042 GCF_000710305.1 Buceros rhinoceros silvestris
TAGCTCCAGTACCATAAGAATGATTTGGCATTGGCATTTTTAATCATCTTTTTGAGCCTAAAAGAAAGTTTTGTTTCATCATTCTAACTCAGAATTGTATTGAAGTAGCCACATAGTATTTAAAAACTGATAATAATAACTGAGGAAAAAAGTGGGATTTTGCTCTTAGACGATTGTTTCTGTAAAGTTCTGAAACTTAGTCCAAAACCTGGAAACTGTTTTTCTTCTGTGATAAGGAAATTAACTGAAATTCTCTTATCACCATTGGCAAATTTTACAGAAATGGTGATCGTGAACAATTTACTGTGCGACACCTGCAGAGGAGGTGAGGTTGCCAGCTTGCAGGCAAGTATTAATAGTTTTGCCAAGTAAACTGTTAGAAAGCACAAGATATGTGGGAAGAAAATAAAAATTGCTACTAATCTTAAATGTGTACTTCCATCTTTAAAAAAAAAATAGTCCCTTGAATTTCTAAGCAAATAAAAATATTCAAAACTACAGTACTAGAGAGTGTATCCTTGTGGTGAATGTTAAGCTGTCAGCAGGATTTTCAGGTCATTTGACAAAAAGGATACAGGTGCAGTAGCTAGCAGTGAAGGTGACTGCTAGTTTCATCAATCACTTTGCCTTTCTTTAAGTTGATACATAATGGACCCCTTCAATCAGCTTCCTTGTTCTTTGTCACTTGTTTAGGAAGAAGAAAAAAGAGGGTGGAATGGCTGGTCTTTAAAGTCAAGGTTATTAAATGAATTGTTACTTATTTACACAGGGTAAGGAGGATAAGTCAGTGTGAGAAGGGGCTCTTCATAAAATGTCGAGTTTGTCAATGGGTGATAATATGCAGTTTGAAGCTTCGTGCAGACCTTGAGCAGTGACAGCAGTTGTCACAGCAGTGATTCTGAACAAGAATTTCAAATTAAGACATTGTTTAGTGACAGAGACACGACATGTGCCAGAAAATGTGCTAATCAGTGTTCACTTTATTTTCAGAGGGTCGTAGTAAATGATGATCCTATGACAAAGTTTGTTTAACTGCAAAAGCAGAATTATACTAGAAATAGAATGTGAGTTTATATACAGCACCTAGAAGACTGTTGATACCATTTTCTTGCATAACAGGTATTAACTATAAGTAACCATTCAACTTCATAACAACTGTATACCTAATACATTACTTTTTTAAAGGATGCTGCAAGAATAATTTTTTTTAACCTGTCTGTATGATAGCTGTTTAACAAGTTATATTTGCCCATTACATATAAAACTGATGAAGTAGAAGATTTTGTTTCCTGATGTTAAGACTTTTGCATGTCATCTGCAGCATGGCTTTATGAAAGTATGTGGTGAGTATTCTGAGGACTACACATCAGAGTAGGAAGGAAAATGTTGAGTTCTTAGGTAGAAATTAATAAAAATATAACTTTGTCTGTGCTCTGCATTTAAATATTAATGCTATTGTAGCATATATTTTTTTAGAAGTCTCCTTCCTTCAGCTACAACTATAGATTGTCAACAGGGTTTTTTGTATGACTGATTATAGTTACCTTTTTTTTGTATTTTTGTACTGAGGAATGACAGTCAAAAACCTAGAGATCCTTTATAATTTTAGATTATGTCATTCTGTGTTTTTCAGCATGTTTATTGGCATATTCTGCTAATCCCAAATGAAGAAACAGGGGTTTTTTATTATTATTATTATTGTAATCACTCAGAATTTAGGGAGAATCTGCTGAAAACTACTTACTGAAGCTCCCCTTTTCTCTCAGAGAGGGACAGCTTATGGCTTCCAATATGCAGTGATAGTATGAATCACTGCTTGTGAATACAGCTAATTACTCCACATATCAGGATATTAGGATGGGCATAAATTGTTTTTGTTCACCTTTTTTCTTGATTGGTCTATGCTTAACTGAAGCTTGGATTGCACAAAAAGCACAATTTCAGAGGAATATAAAGGGAAGCCAGAGATTTCACGGCAAGATACTTTGCTGATCAGGATAAAAATTTGCCCTATAACTTATTTTTATATGGTTCAACAAATATCAACAACCATCCTGAGGGTCTGTAAGTCTTTAAATGAAATACTTTTTAAACTATAGATGATAATAGGAGTAAATGCTTTATAACTAACATAATGGCTTTATTTCTGAAACTTTGTCAGTGATGGTTTTTCAGCTTGGCGTATTTGAAAAAGTAGATAACCAAGTCTTGGCTAATGCATGTAAGACTCCATCTTGTTACTTCTACTTCAAAAGTCATCATCACATGGAGGAAACACCTGATACTCAAATTATAATACTGAGATTTGTTAATAACTGAAAACTTGTTCAGGAGAATAAGTATTTTGTCATTGACAGTAAAAACTATGCATGGGGCTATCTCAACTTGTTGAGAGGTGTTAACTGCTGTTCAGGCATTTTATTCCTGCCAAAGGCCAGTGGTATGTTGGTATGTGACTTAAAGGCTAGCAGCACAAATAAGTGAAAGGCAAGTACACTGCAGTTGTTAAAGTAAGGTGACTTGGAATCTTTTAAATTATGTCAATACAGATATATTTTAATGTACTCTAGAAGTTCTTACTAACACGTGCAGGAAGTCGGGATACTCTCCATTGCCTGCCCCCAAACCCATGTTAAGGTTTTAAAAAGTTGGTAAGTTATGTGCCAGTGTTTTCTCACTCCAGAATCATTTAGAAATGTTCTCACACCTACTGTTTCATAGAGTCTAGAGGATATTGGAGAGACAGATGACTCTTTAAAAGGCTCTTGTATAATGCTGTGTTTAAATGTAGTTTCATCAGAGAGATGAGTTTTAAAAAGTTCGCATCAGTGGTAGATTTTAAACTTGGTTTTGCATGCTTTTCTCCTAATGACTTGGCGAACAGTGCCTTGACAAATTAAGACTAAAAAAATGCAGTTCTAGAATGTTCCTGGATTAGTTTTGGTTTCAGTGCAGTTGATGAAAGTTTTAATTTTGATCTTTTGTTCACTTGGGGTAGGAAACCTTTCCATCTTTATATGGCTGCGCACAGTTTGACTTGGTGTTTCTAGTCTCTAGCATCTGTGGTCTTGATTTGAAGATGTCAGAAGAACTGGACAAGGGTACATTTGTAAGAGCTGTAAAACTGATCTTCTAATTGTATAGCGGAGTTTAGAAATGCATGGCTGTAAAAGAAGGTTTGTGTACTAATTTTGTTAGTTTGGAATGTTCCTGTGAAAAATGTACAAAAGTCATTCTACGTGTCTGCTGAAGGAGCTAGGGACTTGGCTGGCTGCCGTTACAGTGTAAAGCAGCAGGCTTACGTTCAGGATCTGTGTCTGTACAGCAGGGCCTTTATTAGAGATAACCATAGGGTGAGGGGGTTGTTTGTGGTATGCTGTGCATGTTGTTGCTTGGATTACTCTGAGCTGTGTGTGGATGCGATTGAGTCACATTGCTTCTTAATGAGTATTAAAAGATGTGTCCTCGTGGAGGCTAAGTCATTTGATGCCACAAATTTTCTTTCTGAGTCCAAAAAGAAAGAAGTGTGCTTTTGAATTTAAACAAATAAACTAAAGGTAACTGGTTAGAAATGGACCTCCTTGTCTCTCAACGGGCTATGAATTCTCTCAGATTTTTTTTTCTTCCATTTTAAGGCAAAAAAGTGAAGTTTAAGGAAAACAAAACAGAAGAGCTATATTTTAGCGATTGTCTGTTAGGTCAACTGTAACTTTCTCAAACTCAAGGTTTTTTTAAGTTAAAACATTATGTGTGAAATGAAATAAAACTTAGGAAAAATTGGCACATCAATATCACGTATAAGAAATGTATTCCAGTACATGCAGATATCCTACACCCACGCTGAGGAAGTGCTAATATAGAACTATATATGCAGCAGGTTCAGTGCTGATTTCAGATTTTTGCCCTTGCAGATGAGTTACTGTGCATTAAGATCATCCTGAAAGAAGCCAAAAAAATATCCTGAATTCTTCAATAAAAAAATAGTGACCAAGATTCAAATATAGTTGTATTAAGCCAGCAAAGATGTAAATATAAATATCTGTGCTAGATTTCAAATATAGGGTACTATAGGCTGAGTTCACTTGGCTTGTAGGTAGTACTGTGTGGTAAGCGTTTCAACTTATATTATACACTTATCCTGACACGAGATCTTTTTCTTCGGGAAAGTTTGAACTAGGTGCTTTGGGAGCTGTTATAGTGCTCACTAGCCTTCGGGCAGCCATCCTAGGAGAAGGACAACTCTGACTCCCAACCCGGGCAGATGGAGCTCATTTAGCCCTGTAAGGCTCCATCTAAGAGAAGGACACTCTAACCAAACCTATGACCTGAGGACTTTGCTGTCACCGTCTAAGCTCGCTAGGCCCTGGCAGATAAACCACAGGTGTAAACGGTGGAGCCGGTTCTGCACACGCTGCGCCTCACCTAAAAAATGCACCACGCAGGCCTGAAGGGTGCACTCATCGCTTGCAGTGAGCATGTGAAAAGCCCTTCCCAGATCTTCGCTTGCAAAGCCAAGTCATGATGATGATGATGATAGTATAACCCTAACTGTAAAATTATACGTTATAGTTCAGTGTTTCACTCTAGAGGTTTCTAGAGTAATGGCTGTTTGCCAAAATCAAAATAATATATTAGAAACCATTTGTAGGAACTTTAAGACTCAATGCCAAAATCTCTTATTACTCCCTCTTGGCTGCATCTGCTATTTCAAATTCATAATTAGGATGCAAGGTGAGGCTTCCACCTTATTCTGTTTTTCTAACTCGTGAACTACTTCAGGCAAACCTCAGACTTTCCAGTTAGGTAATCAGGGGAAGGGTCAAATTTCTAAATTGAAGTAAATTACCTGTTTTTTAAATATATTGAGAGAATGCCTTTTCCTTGAAATACCTAGTGACTACTGCAAAGGAGTTCATAATATCTTGCTACTTGGTGAAAATCACATATGCATCAGCCACCAGACAGCCTGCCTTTCACTTCGTAGAAGCATGCATAAGACAAAGTGATGGTATCTTTTGAGATTTCCCATGGACAGTTACGAATTTCAGTATTTCATTTGGATAGGAACTTCACCATTTGACTTGTACATTTGATGTGGTTATTTTAGAAGTTGAAACCTGAACTGGGATATGGTTTAAGCCCTTGAGTGTAGGAATTTTCTGCAAGTGCAGTTAAGAGAAAATGCTCCCTTAGTATCTATTTAAGCCCTTTTCATAGTAAACGGTGATCCCAAAGTACGCTAAAGGAAGAATATACACTTCTGCATTTATTCTATTCTATTGTAGGCTGTAATTATGACACTGAGTTCAGCCATCTCCATCATGTTTTTTTAAAAACTCTGACTTAGTCATGAGAATATTCCCATTTTGTTGCTATCGAAATTTTTTCATATGTGGCTTTTTAAAAGATTTCTCTAATATTTTCTTTGGATTATTCAGGTGATTCGTTATGCTCAGCAGAAGGAAAAGGCAAAGATGTCAAATTTCAAACAAAACCATGTGTTGTTGTAGTATAAATCTTTAAGTTCTATTATACATGCAAAATGCAATCTGTCTCACTGGCTCCTCATTACATATAAAATAGAGAACAAGTGCACACTCTGTTTTAGAAGTGCTTGATCAATCTGGTGTGTGCGGGACTAATAAGAGCTTTCTGCTGTTCAAGAACTCCAGATAAAGGCCTAATTCTGGTTTGTTTATATCATAGTTTATGTTCTAAGAGCAATACTTCATATTGATACAGAGTTACTGGAAATCTGTCTGATTGTATTTCAGGAGAACTATAGAAAAATCTAAGGGACATAAAAATATTAGAAGACGGATAATAGAATCTTACAGAAGTTTTTTATTATTTCTAGATTCACAGATTACCTTGAACGTACTACTCTTTGAAAGGGTGGTTTTATACCTATTTGAGACCATATAAATACCACAATTAAAAAAAGGTGGAGAGAAGCATTGTTTTGGCAGCCTTACAGAAGCAGGCCATAGGCTGTATAATAAAAGTGCTCTTTTGTTTGAGATTCATTTCCATGTGGGTTTAAAAATCAGTGGGATTTATTTGGGGGGGGGTTGATTTTTATTTTCCTTGCAAATTTGAAGAGATGTGTATTGTTCTGTCAATGTTGAAATTCAGTAAGAGTTTTTGGAACTCACTTTCTAATGCCTGGAATTGGCTGAAACCAGTACTGATTTAAAGATATGAGCATGAATATGCTAATTTTCAATTAGCCTCATTGACATATTAATCATTTAGGGAAGTGTAGAGCCTAAAAGTTGGTGACAGTGCAAAAAGAAGGGAGTTAGGATGTATTGGAAATTGAAGGACTTCCTAGTAGACACAGCTTTCAGAAGGTGTTTAGTAGATACAATAAAGTTAAATGTGCCTTTGGTGGAAAGATGTTTTAAGTATTTTCCAGAATTTGACATTATGTCCTCAAGTGTCTGTATGCCTAGATAAATTAGCCCAAATTGAATCATGGTATCCTGTTGCTTTTCTAGACTGCAGAAAATAGGAGCTTGCCTCCTTGCTTTTTTAGTTTCCCTTTCCCCTACTGGAGGGTTGCTGTCCTGAGTTTGTCAATCCAGTTTAGGGTGACTTAAGTATGCTTTAAGTAAGCTTACTTAAGTAAGCTGCATGCTCTTGAAATAATGCAGAGTAGGACGTTGACATTCTGCAGTTCTTTGTTTGCCTTTTATTGTACCTTTTTCTGAATTATCAGTTGTTTTTTTAAGAGCGGTATGCATTTTGACTGTGAATATGTAACCGGTAATGGAGCAAAAGATCATGAATATACTGTTTCCTGCCAGTAGTTGTCTATCTTTTTTTTGCCTGGTTTCCCATCTTTCTCCTAATAGTATAAAATTGTAGTTAAGTTGCTCTCATAGCTTCAGTTGAAAGATCATGTAAATGTGGCTGAGCTACGTGATAGCCCTTCTCTTGGCTGTTGCGGAGTTAGTGGAGCATGTCCTTACAGTGAGTGTAAGAGGGGATATAGCTCTCACAGCTCAGTAAGTAATTCTTGGATTATGTCATGGATATTGCCAATAGGAGGGCAGAAGAAGGGCTACTTAGATTAAATGATTCAGTTCACTGCTTTAACAGAATGTAATTTAGAGGAATAGAACTATAATTATCATCATTCTTGGAAGCAAATATTTTTTTCCAATAATACATGTTTTATCTAAACATATATAAATTTCTGAATCAGGGTAAAAAATTAATCTATGCTTATTATTACAGTATTATTCAGCTAAGGAACAAATACAAAAGAAAAAAGACAACAGATACAATTTTTTTTCTTGGTAATAATACTACTTTGTACAGGGAAGTCTATTCAGCTCTGTTTTCTGTAGCAGGTTTACTAAACCTGGTAGTGCTTTTTATTTTAAATAATTACAGAAAATAGTTTTTTCTGTTAAGTTATGCTTAGTTATTAAGGACTTACTGAGCTGTCTAAAAGAAGACTGTTCTTGTGCAGAGGATTCATTGGTTTGTAACAAGTCAGCTCTGATGTGTTGTGTACTGTCAGTGATCTTAACACTTTTCCTTTTACATGGTTAATGAGTGGAGGACTTCTAAGGCAAAATCCTAATGTTGCCTTCTTGTTCTTATAAGTTGTTCTAAATATTTGCAGCTTCTTTTAGGGAGATGGATCATGTTTCAACATGTGCATTTAGCGTGGGAGCCAGTCTGACTCACACTAATACAGTGTTCCCATATGATATCGCTGTGGAGTCCCTATGCTGATTTTTAATTCATGGTGGCTTTCATTCAAAATGGGGTGGGAGTACAGTGTATATATTTTTTTCTGTCATTCTAAACAGCTGTATATAAAAAAAAAATTTTGCAAGTTTAATCTTAATAATCTTCACCCCAAAAAAGCAGACATGCCATGTCATAAAATAACTATTAGTGACTAGTTTGTATCCTATAAATCTAACTTGAGTTGATAATATGGTCCATTACCAGCTAACTGCACAGAGTATTTTTCATTTTACACTCTTCAGTTACTTTTTAGTGAAGTGTTAAAAAATATGAAGCTTTTCTCCTCTCTAAAATTGCACACTGTCTGTCTGTTATTAGGGAGATAACAGCTCTTATAAATGTTTCAGTAAGCGTTAAGTAGACAGTTATGTGCACTCTCATTCCACGCTTATTTGCTTACTGTAATAAACTGATAAAATATGTGTGGTTTGTCTCTGTGTATCTGCAAGCATCATGAGTCACATAGATTTCCTTTAGAAATAATGTTGTGTCTGCAGAATTGATTGGTTATTTTCATAAACCATCCAAAGGTACACAAACGACTTCTATTATTTAAACATATGCTGTGTCAGATTTGTAGGGGATTATCTCCTAGTTACTAGATGCTTCTCGTTCTGTTAACTCGGTGGAAGATTATTTTAACCCCGGAGTGATTGCAGGTATCAACCCTATGTATTTCTTTTAAGTATTGTAATTGTATGCATTAAAAATTTTAGAATTATAACAAAAACTCTGTTTATCAGACTGATGCAAGTGTTAAATAGTCACACCTCTCTTTGTCACATCAAAACCCTTGCCTGCAAGTAGAGGGCTTTTGAGAAATCTCATTTGCAGAACTAAATTCCTTTGTTTAGCATATGTACATTTTATTCCTTCCTAGTACTTCCACGTTATATGCAACTGAAAATTAATGTTCTACAAGAAGGAAGACAGTTTAACCATAGTGTCATTATTCTGACTTTCCTTTCTGTGTCTGTTGCTCTGTATAGCATGATATTGAAAATAAAAGTGAAAGGGCTTACAGCTGTAAGTATGACTGAAACATGAGCAGTAACACTGAAAGGGGCATAGATCAAAATCTCAAAAGTCCCAGGAAGTTTTCAGTAAAATTTGAGTCTGTGTTGCAGTTTGCTGTATGAGTATGCATATGTATCTACATGTTGGATTCTGACTACTAACTTTTTTGTTTTCATTCCTATTAAGAAATTGTATTAATAAAACCAACTATATGTTAACGTAGCTAGTGCACTTCAAAATACGTGTTTTGTCATGAATAAAATGTATTTCCTAAGCTTGTTAAAGAAACCATTTGATGAAATAACTTTTCTATTATGCATGTCCAGCTCAAATTAAATTAAATGTTAAAAGTTAAAGGCTAAGCTTAAACTTAAAAATAAGATCTCAATTACATCTAAAAACTGAAGTTTTATTAATTATTTCAGTAATGGTTAAAGTAAAAGGAGATAATAAACTCTTTACTTGATAATAGCCTCTTACTGCCATTTTCTCTTTCTAGGTACCAGTAATATGTTACTCAAAGTATCTCCTTTCTTATTTCCTGACAACTGAGTTGGTTTTTGAGAGTTTGACCTTGGCAGTCATTTCTAAAAATCTAAGCAGAGTATTACTCTGCTATAGTTTGGGGGTTGTATTAAAAGATATTTTTAATTTTTAGGAACTGTGATGGTTCATACAATTCGTACTTTTTGTATTCATTCTGCATTAGCCGTAAATGCGGTCATGTGATGTCACAGGAGTCATTATTTTATAACTATAATTTAAAGTTACATCAAAATTGATCTAATATTTAAGCACATAAATGACATGAGTAAAAAGATAGTTGGTCATTAAGGATTTTGTAAAATTTCACTGAATTTTTTTGTATTCTGGGACAAAAGTATTAGATATTTTCATGCGTGTCAGAGGTTAGAAATCGGTAATTTTACTGCATTTAAAAATTAAGTGCCTGTATTTTTCAAGTGATGCTGATGCCATTATTTGAAGAGAAACAGAGATTTAAATATTTGGCTATGTGTTGTATTTTAAACAGCTGTATTTTCTTACGATCACATGTGAAAACCAAAAATATTGTTCCTGAGAAAATCACATTATCTTTTCAGGAGGGAAAAAATGTCTGATCTTTGCCAAGTTACTTTAAAGGTATTAATAAATTGTACAGATTCAAAGTTCAGTTTGTAGGGTTTCCTCAGTTCTGACATGCTGTGAAACTTCCTTTAGTCTTCACACTGAAGGTTACTGATAGATCATTAATTTGTTTCTAAAGAACTGATACCAGGGGTTTGGCTTATTAAAGAAACACTAGGTAAAAAATAGAAGGTGAAATCCAGTGTGGAAGTTTTTGCGAAGTTATTTGCTCAATCATACCCTGTATGCGTTGTTCTAATTACAGTCACCTAGCAGTTGAGCTTTGAGGGGTGGAAAGCCCTTCTACGTTTTTGCCTTGTTACTTGTTATTTATTGAGTATGATATGTTTAACTTAATGCACCTTCCAGAGGCACTTCTGAATACACACTCACTCTGTTCCTCATGTAGTTTTCTTCAGCTTTCATCAACGTGGTGCTGACACTTCTAAACATTTACTAGATCATGTCTACAGATACTTATTTGAGGTGATGGGTGTTACTAACCTGGCTTTCCAGTTCAGAAGCTGGTACTAAGAAATGAAGATCAAGGTTATTATGTGCTCACTAACTTCTGAAGTTTTTCAATGGGATTCTTTACAACATTATGTTTTCCTGATATTCTCCCATTTCTGTAACACCTTGTGCGTTAAAATCCCAGCTCTTACCAGCTTCTCGTATTACTGGAAGTGTTATCAGCCCCTTAACGGTTAAATGTGATGGTCAGGAAAATAGAGCAACCTGTTAAGAGTTTTGTAGGGAAGGCAAGATAAAAGCCCTTCTCTTTGCTTAGCTGTTTGGAGTCTTGAACATCCTGCTATTTGCAGTTGTCTCTTTCATTTAGTTATAAATTCAGGGCTATGGATAGGGCAAAAGAAGATGGACACTCATCAGTGGAAACAGATAAACAGATATATCTAACAGATGCACTATGAGCTACTGAACTTTATAGTGTTTTATCTAGACCAAGTTTTGTACTGAGCATTTGGCTTTTTCAACCTCCATAATCTGTTTGTGTGGTGTTACTCTTCATGTAATTTCCCAGGCTTTCCTTAAAATTTGTTTAAAGAATTCAATTTCACTTTTCTGCAGTTTTATGGTTATTCCTTCCTTTTGCACTTTTGAGCTCATGATTATGGATTTCCTTATCAGCTGTACCCTCTGGGAATTTGTTTGCATGCTGATTGTCTTTTATTCATAGTACTTCTTCAGGATAGAATGGACCCAAACATCCTTGGGATTTCTCTTATTGCTTGTGGCAATGAGGCTGTTGAAGTGGCAACATCCTTCTGTGGCTATACAACTGTGGTTTTAATATTTGATTGGTGTAATTGTTAGGGAACATTGTGTTTTTAACATGAGAAGACAATTTCTCGCTTTCACAGTACACAGTGGGATTGGGATCATCCTTGAGTTCTGATGCATAGAAAGGAAAGAGACTCGTTGGAAACAACATCATTATTTTATCTGTAACTCTTAACAAAATCTCTGATAATTAATGGATACCTGTAGAGTTAAAATATTGAAAATAGAATTATAATGAATGATTTATAAAGTGAGTAAAATACAACAAAGTTATAGCTGTTGTTTCTCAGCACTGGAAACACGACATTTAGGCCCTGTTATCTGATATCTATTACTGCAGTTTGTTCATGGATTTGAACATGTCCTTACATGTTTATAGTTCACTAAAATTCTGTCCACAAAGCAGATGCTCTGGGTGAAAAGTGCAATATTTAATTGTCATTATATCTGTTCTTCACTTGCAACATTCACCGTTGTTTTGTACCTAACAGGTCACTACCCAAGTCTCTGTGCCAACAAAAACGCATGAACTGCTTCATCGAATGAGTGGAAAAGGATTAGCAGCTCATTACCACTTCTCAAGACAGCCAGGCATTTTTGGTGATCATATGGTATCTGTGCAAGTAACATTAACAAATACAACTGATCAGAAGATAGAGAATATTCACATCAAGGATAAGAAATTACCTCCAGGCATGAAGATGATTGAGTTTAATCCAATAGGTAATTGTATCCTATCTTTAAAAATACGTAATCTTTGGCAAAATCTCAAATACAGGAAAGTGTTCCTCCATAGTCTACATATACTCATACATATGTGTGTTTACACACATATACATATATATGTGTACATACTCACACACTCTCGTGCAAATATATTTTCTCAGATAATCTGAATTTAAAAAAGAAATTAATTCAGTTTTCTTCTATTTGCATTTGACTTTGATATAACTCCTTAGATCATCCTCTGTCATCAGTAACTCCTCTTCATACCTGAAAGCTTACCTGCTTGTTCAAATATCAATTATATTATATCAATCCTGGTTGATAAAATTTTTCTGTCTCACCACGAACTTTGATTCACTTACAGCCTTAGTCCAGAATGGCTATAATGGGTTACTATTAAGAATGAAGTTTTGTTTTACACAGTCACAATTATTTTCTTTCCAAGCTTTAAAGAATATTTGTAGAGGTATTACTAATTTTGGTGGCTCAAAGCATTCTCATTTTTTCCTGTGGGTGTTTTCGGTAGCGGGGTGGAAGTGTATGGTTTAGTCTAGTTTGCATCTGCCAAACTTAAACAAAGCATGCTTCTTAGACTAGGTAGAAAGCACTGCTGTAGGCAGCTCTAACCTAAAGATAGTTTTGTTTTCAACTTTCTGATCAGGATGGTTTTTTGCTAAATTTCTGTTAGTGACAAAGAGTAGAAAACCTGAGAGAGAACACAGATTAGAGTAACACCTGTGCCCACAACCTGCTTTCTTTTCTCAGCAGTTCTTTAAGACAGTGTGGTGTGTTTGGCATCAAATAAAAGTATGCTATTGAAGTACTGATCTTTTTAACACTGAAAAGACTATACAGATTTACACCAAATAGCTACAAAAGCAATTGTACCATGCTACTGTTTTACTTCAGGTAAAATTCTGGAACCACTTGCATTTTGATAATGATTCAAACTTGATCAAGACAGTTACCTTTAGAAAAGATACTAGTTTTTGTGAACTGCTAGGTGTTTATTCCTCGACTTAAGAAGTCCAGTGCAGACTAGTGATTTCAAGTTAGTTTTGACCATCAGCCATACTTTATATCCCTTCCTCTAAACATATAGAGAAATAAAGTCACAAAAGCTTACAAGTAGAAAACTAGTTAACACTGTAGATCAGATCAGGAGATAACATACAACAACAGTCAGTGAACAGTGCCGTTCACTTCTCTCACGTTAAAAAAAAAAAGTGGAAAAAAAATCTGGAATTATTAAGTTAGCCAGATCAAGTTTGTTGAGTTTCACGAGAAACTCTTTAAAATATTTGTTTTCCAAAGAAAGGCATTATTGTGGTATCTGTCATGTGAAGCTGTTGGTTTCTTGTGACAGAAGAAAATATTGAGAAAATAAACTCTATGTAATCTGTACTTCCAAAAATAGTGCTTTTCTTGCTTGAATGCAAAATTTCTGTATTCTTTGTCACTTTATCTATAACTTGGTTGGTAGGCCCAGTTTTTCTTACGACTTTTTGAGTTTCCAGCATTTGAAAAAACACGTCCTATAATTTGCCCAGCAGAGCCAACAGAAGTGTCAGTGTAGACAGACAGGTATTCCTACTGGAGCATAAGTCTAGTTTTGCCTCCATCGCTGCAATTACTGTTGGCAACTGTCCTGATTTTGCCAGTAGAAATGGGCCAAATTATTTCACCCAAGTCCCTCTGCACAGTATTTTTCTTGTTGGCTAGATGCCTTTGAAACTCCAGTTGAAGACATTGAGCTGAAAGACTTTTACCAAAGTTCAGTCTGAATTTGAGCCAGAGCTGGTAATCTTTTGATGCTTTACGCAGACTTTGTGAAATTGTTTTCCATTCATTCCGTAGCATCAGTTTAGTTGTTGCCTAACTGCATCGCTTCTATGCTTTCATATTTTTTGGAATTTAATCTTGATATAGGTAAATTTTGCTTCCTTTTGTTATGGAGCAGCTGCCTACTGTTCAGTTCCTGAAAAACATCAGACACATTAATGAATCAACTAGAAATGAGACATTTTTCTGCGTGCTCAATCATTTTTATTTTAATTGCTCTGTTTTAACTGCGCTTTTAGGTTTTCTTACTTGTAATCTTGGGGAATCGAACTCTCCTCCAGTGCTTGTTTTTAATACCTCTACTTATTTATAGAAAGTGCTTTTCTTGCTACAAAACAAAGCCTTAACTCTACAGCACTGAGGAAACAGTATAGTGATACAGCCAAGAAACTAAGAATGAGCATGTCTCTTGATGCCTTAGTTTGAGAAGTGCCTCAGTCTGCACTGATTGCAAAGCTCAAAATGATCTTCTGTTTTCAAGTCATAATGTTTCTACTCCCTACCAGAACTGGTGCAAGCAGAATATTGAGGGCTAAGTAAACCACACTAATTATGAAATATTTTAAGTTCGGCACTTTTTCCATTACTGTGTGTAGTAATGTGAATTTTATTAATATTTGTTGTGTTTTACTATTTATTAACTGAATGTGCAAACTGGTAGTTTTGAAAATGAAATCTCAGTGCTGGATCTGTACAGAAGTAAAAGGATGTAAATTAAGGTGGTTTTTTTTCTGTAAACAGTGTTCCTAGCCTTTGTATTACAAATCCTTATTTTGTTGACAGTGGGTTTATAGGATTGAAATGGCAACATTTCATGTGCACTAACTGTGGGGAGGGGGAATCCAAGACACCTAAACAAGTGAGTATGACATTTGGGTGCTACCTGCTTGAGATCAAACTGCAAGGTTCTTTTTTTATGAAGTACTTTTTTTAATATAGTTTCCTAATTATGTAAAGTTTGGGGGTTTGCTTCTGGGGTCTTCTGTTCCTTTGCATGTATTCAAAATTTATTAAATGTCTTCATGTAGGGTGCCTTGAACCTGCAGGATCCATTACCGTTTCAATGGGTTTTGACTTCTGTGATTCTACTCAGACAGCCAGTTTCCAGCTATGGTGAGTTCTTGGGGAGGAAGGGTACTTTTTTGCTTTTGGAAGGCAAAAGTTGTGTATTAGAAGTTTACTTGGCAGACTTGCTGTTTATTAAATATTTTAAAAATTGAACAACAGTTCACAACACAATGTTTTTAGATATAAACCAAGATGGTTTTAGATATAAAACATAATAGTGACATTTATGTAAGAATCTTTATATATAAAAATATGAAGACATAATTAGTGTTTGGTTTTAATTTTACAAGGATTATCAGTTTTCTTCAGACTTCCAAAATTTTTTAGCACTTGCTCCTGAAAACACAGATTTGATGGTAAGCTACAATCTAGGTTTGAAATTACATCTATAAGTTCCAAAACTCTTTGTCGGGTTGTGTTTGGGAAGACCTGTTTTTCCCTTGGTGTAGATGATACCAAACAGAAGCACAAACTCCTCCTTCATTTAGAATTAATTCTGTGTTCTTGAGCTTTATTTTTATTTTCCTCCCTCTTCTTGGGATTCTTCTTAATAAAACCACTTTGAAGGGAGCACTCAGTTCTAGTCTGCTGGAGTGTTTTGTGTATGTTCTTCCTTGTAAGAAGTCGCTAGTCAAAAAAGCAGGTAGTGTGAGCATTTTACTGCTCGAGAGTGCCTATTATGGCTGTGTGGGATCTGTGTGACATGACCACATGAAATCAACCCCAAAATTTGCTGGCCAAAAAAGCTTATTCCTCATGCTATAGAGTCTTTCAGACAATTAAAGAGAGAATGAAAATAAGTAACTGGCTGGCTACCTAGATTTTGTCTTACATACCTTGTTTGCACTTTTTATGTACGTCGTTGGCACATTCCACATCCTCCTTTGTATGAGTTCCAATTGCATTCTAGGCTATCAGGGAACTTGTTCACCCAGTGAGAAGTCTGTTATGAACCAGGATATATGAAACCAGGAAAAATTTATAGTAGCAGTTTCCAAATATTAGGAATGAATGGATGGGGGAAAGCTAGACAACTTATTTTAAAAGCTATTCAGACTTACATAGTCTTTGAAACTATGCAAAGGCACTAAGTACAACTGCATGGTTCTTTTCTTTCTCTGTATTTTGAAATAACATTTTTTGACATATCTTGTTGCAAGAAGCACTACTTATATATTTGGCACAAAAAAGTATATTGACTAGGCATTTACATTGCCTCCTTCTGGTTTAGGGTAAGCCCTTTGAAATAGTCGTGTACCCCTTTCTTGAATACCATAGAAATTTCAGAGTACTCCTACTAAGCACATCTTGTGCAACTTAAAGGTTCCTAAAGATAACTGGAAAATCCTAATAATAGAGAGGTACCCAAGTAAATCAAAAAGAACCACTGCTAAAATAAGATTTCTTGTTCTAGGGAGGAGGAGGTTTTACTATTAATTTTTTTTTCCACTCTTCAAACCTTTTGCTATACAATGGATGCTCATGTGTAGTCATTTTAAAGATATTACTACCTCCAGTAAGATGCCCGCAGTGTGTAATTTATGCATGTCACGTTGTAGCTGGTCTGTATGATGTTTACTGGAATTTGGAAACAGCTTTGGACTGTTGCCAGATGCTAGGTTTGCTTGGGAAGATAAGTTCCCTTCTAGACAATGTGATTTCATAATTGCTTCAAATTGTAGGCTCTCTTTC